>NW_027175458.1:0-208112 GCF_028021215.1 Eschrichtius robustus
AGCACTGGAACAGTCTCAGGACCACGTTTCTACCCAGTGCGACGTGCCATGGAAGTGTTCGTCATGGCCCCCGTCTGAGCTGCCATGAGAAAACACTCTGCTTAGGATTCTGCGAGGACCTCGTACCTGAAGTCACTCTGCTCGAGGAGAAAGTCAGCATCCTACCATGCTGTGTCGCTAACGGGACACTCAGCATCAGCAGTTGCCTCGAGGTAAGGCCCTGAATTGCCATGCAGAAGCGGAGGCGTGCAGCAGTTTCCAGGAGGCCATAGCCGTTGCTCTGCATTATTTTAACGTCAGTACGCTTTGCAGGACATCTAGGAGCCTCGCGTGGGCACCCTATTCCCTGCAAGAACACTGAGGACCCTCAGGCCCCCATGGGCCTGCTAAGCCACATCCAGGCCCGTAGCCCTTCGGAGCCACTCTGTGTATGCCGAGCGTAGGGCAACAGACTGCAGTCTTTCTTGGGAGAGCTTGATTTCCCCAGCACTCCCACAGGTCCACGAACACTGTTCTAGCAGGTCCAACGTGCCGTGCAAGTCTGACTCATTGCCCTAGTCTGAGCTGCACTGAGAAAAACCCTCGGCTTCGTATTCCATCTGGGACCCCGTGTCTGAAGTCACCCTGCCTCCAGGAGAATGTCGGCTTGCGTTCCAACTGCAACTAAAGCCCAGTTCCTCGGGTAACACTGCAGGCTTTTGAAGAGCCACGGGCCCGGAGGCCTAGCTGGGGCTTTCCTTGGTTGAGGCAGTTCACTAGATGCAGTACACCCTGCTTCGAGGAGTTGATTCAGGGAAGTAACCACTTGGTAACCTGTGTCTCTTTGGACTTGTTAGAAAGCACAGGGATGTATGCTGCGTGTGCCCGCGGAAATGGGGGCCTGATGGAACTAGCCTTGCTTTCCCATTTTGAAAGCTCCATTCATGCTGCCTTGAAGCTACTTGAAATTGACTGCTGTTGACAGGCCACTAGCCGCTGTAGGCATGGCTCTGGGACGAAAATGAGTTTTGTCCAGCTAAGCCGGGTGCTTCGGTGGCCGGGGTGGAGCTCATCCTGCCACGCTCTAGAGCTAAAGGGAAACTCAACGTGAGTCCTGGCCTCGAGGTAAGTCCCTGAGTAACCGCGCAGAAAGGGCGGCATGCAGCTGTTTCCATGAGGTATTAGTCGCTGTTCTGCTTTATTTTATTTTATTTTTTTAATTTTTTATTGTTGTTTTAAGATTGATCGATTGATTGATTGATTGCTATGTTGGGTCTTCGTTTCCGTGCTAGGGCTCTCCCCAGTTGCGGTAAGTGGGGGCCACTCTTCATCGCGGTGCGTGGGCCTCTCAGTCTCGCGGCCTCTCTTGTTGCGGAGCACAGGCTCCAGAGGCGCAGGCTCAGTAGTTGTGGCTCACGGGCCCAGTTGCCCCACGGCATGTGGAATCCTCCCAGACCAGGGCTCGAACCCGTGTGCCCTGCATTGGCAGGCAGATTCTCAACCACTGCGCCACCAGGGAAGCCCCTGTTCTGCTTTATTTCAAAGGAAGTACCCTTTTCAGGACTCCTAGGCCCCTCGGGTGTGCATCATTTTCCCTCCAAGATCCGTGAGTACCTCCAGACCCCTGTGGGCTTGCCGAGCAACATCGAGGCCCAAAGGTCGGTCCCTCGGAGGCCCTCTGTGTATGCCGAGTGATGGGCAACACACTGCTCGTTCTTTAAGGAGAGCTATATTTCCAGAGCACTGGAACAGTCTCAGGACCACATTTCTACCCAGTGCGACGTGCCATGGAAGTGTTCGTCATGGCCCCCGTCTGAGCTGCCATGAGAAAACACTCTGCTTAGGATTCTGCGAGGACCTCGTACCTGAAGTCACTCTGCTCGAGGAGAAAGTCAGCATCCTACCATGCTGTGTCGCTAACGGGACACTCAGCATCAGCAGTTGCCTCGAGGTAAGGCCCTGAATTGCCATGCAGAAGCGGAGGCGTGCAGCAGTTTCCAGGAGGCCATAGCCGTTGCTCTGCATTATTTTAACGTCAGTACGCTTTGCAGGACATCTAGGAGCCTCGCGTGGGCACCCTATTCCCTGCAAGAACACTGAGGACCCTCAGGCCCCCATGGGCCTGCTAAGCCACATCCAGGCCCGTAGCCCTTCGGAGCCACTCTGTGTATGCCGAGCGTAGGGCAACAGACTGCAGTCTTTCTTGGGACAGCTTGATTTCCCCAGCACTCCCACAGGTCCACGAACACTGTTCTAGCAGGTCCAACGTGCCGTGCAAGTCTGACTCATTGCCCTAGTCTGAGCTGCACTGAGAAAATCCCTCGGCTTCGTATTCCATCTGGGACCCCGTGTCTGAAGTCACCCTGCCTCCAGGAGAATGTCGGCTTGCGTTCCAACTGCAACTAAAGCCGAGTTCCTCGGGTAACACTGCAGGCTTTTGAAGAGCCACGGGCCCGGAGGCCTAGCTGGGGCTTTCCTTGGTTGAGGCAGTTCACTAGATGCAGTACACCCTGCTTCGAGGAGTTGATTCAGGGAAGTAACCACTTGGTAACCTGTGTCTCTTTGGACTTGTTAGAAAGCACAGGGATGTATGCTGCGTGTGCCCGCGGAAATGGGGGCCTGATGGAACTAGCCTTGCTTTCCCATTTTGAAAGCTCCATTCATGCTGCCTTGAAGCTACTTGAAATTGACTGCTGTTGACAGGCCACTAGCCGCTGTAGGCATGGCTCTGGGACGAAAATGAGTTTTGTCTAGCTAAGCCGGGTGCTTCGGTGGCCGGGCTGGAGCTCATCCTGCCACGCTCTAGAGCTAAAGGGAAACTCAACGCGAGTCCTGGCCTCGAGGTAAGTCCCTGAGTAACCGCGCAGAAAGGGCGGCATGCAGCTGTTTCCATGAGGTATTAGTCGCTGTTCTGCTTTATTTTATTTTATTTTTTTAATTTTTTATTGTTTTAAGATTGATCGATTGATTGATTGATTGCTATGTTGGGTCTTCGTTTCCGTGCTAGGGCTCTCCCCAGTTGCGGTAAGTGGGGGCCACTCTTCATCGCGGTGCGTGGGCCTCTCAGTCTCGCGGCCTCTCTTGTTGCGGAGCACAGGCTCCAGAGGCGCAGGCTCAGTAGTTGTGGCTCACGGGCCCAGTTGCCCCACGGCATGTGGAATCCTCCCAGACCAGGGCTCGATCCCGTGTGCCCTGCATTGGCAGGCAGATTCTCAACCACTGCGCCACCAGGGAAGCCCCTGTTCTGCTTTATTTCAAAGGAAGTACCCTTTTCAGGACTCCTAGGCCCCTCGGGTGTGCATCATTTTCCCTCCAAGATCCGTGAGTACCTCCAGACCCCTGTGGGCTTGCCGAGCAACATCGAGGCCCAAAGGTCGGTCCCTCGGAGGCCCTCTGTGTATGCCGAGTGATGGGCAACACACTGCTCGTTCTTTAAGGAGAGCTATATTTCCAGAGCACTGGAACAGTCTCAGGACCACATTTCTACCCAGTGCGACGTGCCATGGAAGTGTTCGTCATGGCCCCCGTCTGAGCTGCCATGAGAAAACACTCTGCTTAGGATTCTGCGAGGACCTCGTACCTGAAGTCTCTCTGCTCGAGGAGAAAGTCAGCATCCTACCATGCTGTGTCGCTAACGGGACACTCAGCATCAGCAGTTGCCTCGAGGTAAGGCCCTGAATTGAGATGCAGAAGCGGAGGCGTGCAGCAGTTTCCAGGAGGCCATAGCCGTTGCTCTGCATTATTTTAACGTCAGTACGCTTTGCAGGACATCTAGGAGCCTCGCGTGGGCACCCTATTCCCTGCAAGAACACTGAGGACCCTCAGGCCCCCATGGGCCTGCTAAGCCACATCCAGGCCCGTAGCCCTTCGGAGCCACTCTGTGTATGCCGAGCGTAGGGCAACAGACTGCAGTCTTTCTTGGGACAGCTTGATTTCCCCAGCACTCCCACAGGTCCACGAACACTGTTCTAGCAGGTCCAACGTGCCGTGCAAGTCTGACTCATTGCCCTAGTCTGAGCTGCACTGAGAAAATCCCTCGGCTTCGTATTCCATCTGGGACCCCGTGTCTGAAGTCACCCTGCCTCCAGGAGAATGTCGGCTTGCGTTCCAACTGCAACTAAAGCCGAGTTCCTCGGGTAACACTGCAGGCTTTTGAAGAGCCACGGGCCCGGAGGCCTAGCTGGGGCTTTCCTTGGTTGAGGCAGTTCACTAGATGCAGTACACCCTGCTTCGAGGAGTTGATTCAGGGAAGTAACCACTTGGTAACCTGTGTCTCTTTGGACTTGTTAGAAAGCACAGGGATGTATGCTGCGTGTGCCCGCGGAAATGGGGGCCTGATGGAACTAGCCTTGCTTTCCCATTTTGAAAGCTCCATTCATGCTGCCTTGAAGCTACTTGAAATTGACTGCTGTTGACAGGCCACTAGCCGCTGTAGGCATGGCTCTGGGACGAAAATGAGTTTTGTCTAGCTAAGCCGGGTGCTTCGGTGGCCGGGCTGGAGCTCATCCTGCCACGCTCTAGAGCTAAAGGGAAACTCAACGTGAGTCCTGGCCTCGAGGTAAGTCCCTGAGTAACCGCGAGAAAGGGCGGCATGCAGCTGTTTCCATGAGGTATTAGTCGCTGTTCTGCTTTATTTTATTTTATTTTTTTAATTTTTTATTGTTGTTTTAAGATTGATTGATTGATTGATTGATTGCTATGTTGGGTCTTCATTTCCGTGCTAGGGCTCTCCCCAGTTGCGGTAGGTGGGGGCCACTCTTCATCGCGTTGCGTGGGCCTCTCAGTCTCGCGGCCTCTCTTGTTGCGGAGCACAGGCTCCAGAGGCGCAGGCTCAGTAGTTGTGGCTCACGGGCCCAGTTGCCCCACGGCATGTGGAATCCTCCCAGACCAGGGCTCGAACCCGTGTGCCCTGCATTGGCAGGCAGATTCTCAACCACTGCGCCACCAGGGAAGCCCCTGTTCTGCTTTATTTCAAAGGAAGTACCCTTTTCAGGACTCCTAGGCCCCTCGGGTGTGCATCATTTTCCCTCCAAGATTCGTGAGTACCTCCAGACCCCTGTGGGCTTGCCGAGCAACATCGAGGCCCAAAGGTCGGTCCCTCGGAGGCCCTCTGTGTATGCCGAGTGATGGGCAACACACTGCTCGTTCTTTAAGGAGAGCTATATTTCCAGAGCACTGGAACAGTCTCAGGACCACGTTTCTACCCAGTGCGACGTGCCATGGAAGTGTTCGTCATGGCCCCCGTCTGAGCTGCCATGAGAAAACACTCTGCTTAGGATTCTGCGAGGACCTCGTACCTGAAGTCACTCTGCTCGAGGAGAAAGTCAGCATCCTACCATGCTGTGTCGCTAACGGGACACTCAGCATCAGCAGTTGCCTCGAGGTAAGGCCCTGAATTGCCATGCAGAAGCGGAGGCGTGCAGCAGTTTCCAGGAGGCCATAGCCGTTGCTCTGCATTATTTTAACGTCAGTACGCTTTGCAGGACATCTAGGAGCCTCGCGTGGGCACCCTATTCCCTGCAAGAACACTGAGGACCCTCAGGCCCCCATGGGCCTGCTAAGCCACATCCAGGCCCGTAGCCCTTCGGAGCCACTCTGTGTATGCCGAGCGTAGGGCAACAGACTGCAGTCTTTCTTGGGAGAGCTTGATTTCCCCAGCACTCCCACAGGTCCACGAACACTGTTCTAGCAGGTCCAACGTGCCGTGCAAGTCTGACTCATTGCCCTAGTCTGAGCTGCACTGAGAAAAACCCTCGGCTTCGTATTCCATCTGGGACCCCGTGTCTGAAGTCACCCTGCCTCCAGGAGAATGTCGGCTTGCGTTCCAACTGCAACTAAAGCCGAGTTCCTCGGGTAACACTGCAGGCTTTTGAAGAGCCACGGGCCCGGAGGCCTAGCTGGGGCTTTCCTTGGTTGAGGCAGTTCACTAGATGCAGTACACCCTGCTTCGAGGAGTTGATTCAGGGAAGTAACCACTTGGTAACCTGTGTCTCTTTGGACTTGTTAGAAAGCACAGGGATGTATGCTGCGTGTGCCCGCGGAAATGGGGGCCTGATGGAACTAGCCTTGCTTTCCCATTTTGAAAGCTCCATTCATGCTGCCTTGAAGCTACTTGAAATTGACTGCTGTTGACAGGCCACTAGCCGCTGTAGGCATGGCTCTGGGACGAAAATGAGTTTTGTCTAGCTAAGCCGGGTGCTTCGGTGGCCGGGGTGGAGCTCATCCTGCCACGCTCTAGAGCTAAAGGGAAACTCAACGTGAGTCCTGGCCTCGAGGTAAGTCCCTGAGTAACCGCGCAGAAAGGGCGGCATGCAGCTGTTTCCATGAGGTATTAGTCGCTGTTCTGCTTTATTTTATTTTATTTTTTTAATTTTTTATTGTTGTTTTAAGATTGATCGATTGATTGATTGATTGCTATGTTGGGTCTTCGTTTCCGTGCTAGGGCTGTCCCCAGTTGCGGTAAGTGGGGGCCACTCTTCATCGCGGTGCGTGGGCCTCTCAGTCTCGCGGCCTCTCTTGTTGCGGAGCACAGGCTCCAGAGGCGCAGGCTCAGTAGTTGTGGCTCACGGGCCCAGTTGCCCCACGGCATGTGGAATCCTCCCAGACCAGGGCTCGAACCCGTGTGCCCTGCATTGGCAGGCAGATTCTCAACCACTGCGCCACCAGGGAAGCCCCTGTTCTGCTTTATTTCAAAGGAAGTACCCTTTTCAGGACTCCTAGGCCCCTCGGGTGTGCATCATTTTCCCTCCAAGATCCGTGAGTACCTCCAGACCCCTGTGGGCTTGCCGAGCAACATCGAGGCCCAAAGGTCGGTCCCTCGGAGGCCCTCTGTGTATGCCGAGTGATGGGCAACACACTGCTCGTTCTTTAAGGAGAGCTATATTTCCAGAGCACTGGAACAGTCTCAGGACCACATTTCTACCCAGTGCGACGTGCCATGGAAGTGTTCGTCATGGCCCCCGTCGGAGCTGCCATGAGAAAACACTCTGCTTAGGATTCTTCGAGGACCTCGTACCTGAAGTCACTCTGCTCGAGGAGAAAGTGAGCATCCTACCATGCTGTGTCGCTAACGGGACACTCAGCATCAGCAGTTGCCTCGAGGTAAGGCCCTGAATTGCCATGCAGAAGCGGAGGCGTGCAGCAGTTTCCAGGAGGCCATAGCCGTTGCTCTGCATTATTTTAACGTCAGTACGCTTTGCAGGACATCTAGGAGCCTCGCGTGGGCACCCTATTCCCTGCAAGAACACTGAGGACCCTCAGGCCCCCATGGGCCTGCTAAGCCACATCCAGGCCCGTAGCCCTTCGGAGCCACTCTGTGTATGCCGAGCGTAGGGCAACAGACTGCAGTCTTTCTTGGGACAGCTTGATTTCCCCAGCACTCCCACAGGTCCACGAACACTGTTCTAGCAGGTCCAACGTGCCGTGCAAGTCTGACTCATTGCCCTAGTCTGAGCTGCACTGAGAAAAACCCTCGGCTTCGTATTCCATCTGGGACCCCGTGTCTGAAGTCACCCTGCCTCCAGGAGAATGTCGGCTTGCGTTCCAACTGCAACTAAAGCCCAGTTCCTCGGGTAACACTGCAGGCTTTTGAAGAGCCACGGGCCCGGAGGCCTAGCTGGGGCTTTCCTTGGTTGAGGCAGTTCACTAGATGCAGTACACCCTGCTTCGAGGAGTTGATTCAGGGAAGTAACCACTTGGTAACCTGTGTCTCTTTGGACTTGTTAGAAAGCACAGGGATGTATGCTGCGTGTGCCCGCGGAAATGGGGGCCTGATGGAACTAGCCTTGCTTTCCCATTTTGAAAGCTCCATTCATGCTGCCTTGAAGCGACTTGAAATTGACTGCTGTTGACAGGCCACTAGCCGCTGTAGGCATGGCTCTGGGACGAAAATGAGTTTTATCCAGCTAAGCCGGGTGCTTCGATGGCCGGGCGGGAGCTCATCCTGCCACGCTCTAGAGCTAAAGGGAATCTCAACGTGAGTACTGGCCTCGAGGTAAGTCCCTGAGTAACCGCGCAGAAAGGGCGGCATGCAGCTGTTTCCATGAGGTATTAGTCGCTGTTCTGCTTTATTTTATTTTATTTTTTTAATTTTTTATTGTTGTTTTAAGATTGATTGATTGATTGATTGATTGCTATGTTGGGTCTTCGTTTCCGTGCTAGGGCTCTCCCCAGTTGCGGTAAGTGGGGGCCACTCTTCATCGCGGTGCGTGGGCCTCTCAGTCTCGCGGCCTCTCTTGTTGCGGAGCACAGGCTCCAGAGGCGCAGGCTCAGTAGTTGTGGCTCACGGGCCCAGTTGCCCCACGGCATGTGGAATCCTCCCAGACCAGGGCTCGAACCCGTGTGCCCTGCATTGGCAGGCAGATTCTCAACCACTGCGCCACCAGGGAAGCCCCTGTTCTGCTTTATTTCAAAGGAAGTACCCTTTTCAGGACTCCTAGGCCCCTCGGGTGTGCATCATTTTCCCTCCAAGATCCGTGAGTACCTCCAGACCCCTGTGGGCTTGCTGAGCAACATCGAGGCCCAAAGGTCGGTCCCTCGGAGGCCCTCTGTGTATGCCGAGTGATGGGCAACACACTGCTCGTTCTTTAAGGAGAGCTATATTTCCAGAGCACTGGAACAGTCTCAGGACCACGTTTCTACCCAGTGCGACGTGCCATGGAAGTGTTCGTCATGGCCCCCGTCTGAGCTGCCATGAGAAAACACTCTGCTTAGGATTCTGCGAGGACCTCGTACCTGAAGTCACTCTGCTCGAGGAGAAAGTCAGCATCCTACCATGCTGTGTCGCTAACGGGACACTCAGCATCAGCAGTTGCCTCGAGGTAAGGCCCTGAATTGCCATGCAGAAGCGGAGGCGTGCAGCAGTTTCCAGGAGGCCATAGCCGTTGCTCTGCATTATTTTAACGTCAGTACGCTTTGCAGGACATCTAGGAGCCTCGCGTGGGCACCCTATTCCCTGCAAGAACACTGAGGACCCTCAGGCCCCCATGGGCCTGCTAAGCCACATCCAGGCCCGTAGCCCTTCGGAGCCACTCTGTGTATGCCGAGCGTAGGGCAACAGACTGCAGTCTTTCTTGGGAGAGCTTGATTTCCCCAGCACTCCCACAGGTCCACGAACACTGTTCTAGCAGGTCCAACGTGCCGTGCAAGTCTGACTCATTGCCCTAGTCTGAGCTGCACTGAGAAAAACCCTCGGCTTCGTATTCCATCTGGGACCCCGTGTCTGAAGTCACCCTGCCTCCAGGAGAATGTCGGCTTGCGTTCCAACTGCAACTAAAGCCGAGTTCCTCGGGTAACACTGCAGGCTTTTGAAGAGCCACGGGCCCGGAGGCCTAGCTGGGGCTTTCCTTGGTTGAGGCAGTTCACTAGATGCAGTACACCCTGCTTCGAGGAGTTGATTCAGGGAAGTAACCACTTGGTAACCTGTGTCTCTTTGGACTTGTTAGAAAGCACAGGGATGTATGCTGCGTGTGCCCGCGGAAATGGGGGCCTGATGGAACTAGCCTTGCTTTCCCATTTTGAAAGCTCCATTCATGCTGCCTTGAAGCTACTTGAAATTGACTGCTGTTGACAGGCCACTAGCCGCTGTAGGCATGGCTCTGGGACGAAAATGAGTTTTGTCCAGCTAAGCCGGGTGCTTCGGTGGCCGGGGTGGAGCTCATCCTGCCACGCTCTAGAGCTAAAGGGAAACTCAACGTGAGTCCTGGCCTCGAGGTAAGTCCCTGAGTAACCGCGCAGAAAGGGCGGCATGCAGCTGTTTCCATGAGGTATTAGTCGCTGTTCTGCTTTATTTTATTTTATTTTTTTAATTTTTTATTGTTGTTTTAAGATTGATCGATTGATTGATTGATTGCTATGTTGGGTCTTCGTTTCCGTGCTAGGGCTCTCCCCAGTTGCGGTAAGTGGGGGCCACTCTTCATCGCGGTGCGTGGGCCTCTCAGTCTCGCGGCCTCTCTTGTTGCGGAGCACAGGCTCCAGAGGCGCAGGCTCAGTAGTTGTGGCTCACGGGCCCAGTTGCCCCACGGCATGTGGAATCCTCCCAGACCAGGGCTCGAACCCGTGTGCCCTGCATTGGCAGGCAGATTCTCAACCACTGCGCCACCAGGGAAGCCCCTGTTCTGCTTTATTTCAAAGGAAGTACCCTTTTCAGGACTCCTAGGCCCCTCGGGTGTGCATCATTTTCCCTCCAAGATCCGTGAGTACCTCCAGACCCCTGTGGGCTTGCCGAGCAACATCGAGGCCCAAAGGTCGGTCCCTCGGAGGCCCTCTGTGTATGCCGAGTGATGGGCAACACACTGCTCGTTCTTTAAGGAGAGCTATATTTCCAGAGCACTGGAACAGTCTCAGGACCACATTTCTACCCAGTGCGACGTGCCATGGAAGTGTTCGTCATGGCCCCCGTCTGAGCTGCCATGAGAAAACACTCTGCTTAGGATTCTGCGAGGACCTCGTACCTGAAGTCACTCTGCTCGAGGAGAAAGTCAGCATCCTACCATGCTGTGTCGCTAACGGGACACTCAGCATCAGCAGTTGCCTCGAGGTAAGGCCCTGAATTGCCATGCAGAAGCGGAGGCGTGCAGCAGTTTCCAGGAGGCCATAGCCGTTGCTCTGCATTATTTTAACGTCAGTACGCTTTGCAGGACATCTAGGAGCCTCGCGTGGGCACCCTATTCCCTGCAAGAACACTGAGGACCCTCAGGACCCCATGGGCCTGCTAAGCCACATCCAGGCCCGTAGCCCTTCGGAGCCACTCTGTGTATGCCGAGCGTAGGGCAACAGACTGCAGTCTTTCTTGGGACAGCTTGATTTCCCCAGCACTCCCACAGGTCCACGAACACTGTTCTAGCAGGTCCAACGTGCCGTGCAAGTCTGACTCATTGCCCTAGTCTGAGCTGCACTGAGAAAATCCCTCGGCTTCGTATTCCATCTGGGACCCCGTGTCTGAAGTCACCCTGCCTCCAGGAGAATGTCGGCTTGCGTTCCAACTGCAACTAAAGCCGAGTTCCTCGGGTAACACTGCAGGCTTTTGAAGAGCCACGGGCCCGGAGGCCTAGCTGGGGCTTTCCTTGGTTGAGGCAGTTCACTAGATGCAGTACACCCTGCTTTGAGGAGTTGATTCAGGGAAGTAACCACTTGGTAACCTGTGTCTCTTTGGACTTGTTAGAAAGCACAGGGATGTATGCTGCGTGTGCCCGCGGAAATGGGGGCCTGATGGAACTAGCCTTGCTTTCCCATTTTGAAAGCTCCATTCATGCTGCCTTGAAGCTACTTGAAATTGACTGCTGTTGACAGGCCACTAGCCGCTGTAGGCATGGCTCTGGGACGAAAATGAGTTTTGTCTAGCTAAGCCGGGTGCTTCGGTGGCCGGGCTGGAGCTCATCCTGCCACGCTCTAGAGCTAAAGGGAAACTCAACGTGAGTCCTGGCCTCGAGGTAAGTCCCTGAGTAACCGCGCAGAAAGGGCGGCATGCAGCTGTTTCCATGAGGTATTAGTCGCTGTTCTGCTTTATTTTATTTTATTTTTTTAATTTTTTATTGTTGTTTTAAGATTGATCGATTGATTGATTGATTGCTATGTTGGGTCTTCGTTTCCGTGCTAGGGCTCTCCCCAGTTGCGGTAGGTGGGGGCCACTCTTCATCGCGTTGCGTGGGCCTCTCAGTCTCGCGGCCTCTCTTGTTGCGGAGCACAGGCTCCAGAGGCGCAGGCTCAGTAGTTGTGGCTCACGGGCCCAGTTGCCCCACGGCATGTGGAATCCTCCCAGACCAGGGCTCGAACCCGTGTGCCCTGCATTGGCAGGCAGATTCTCAACCACTGCGCCACCAGGGAAGCCCCTGTTCTGCTTTATTTCAAAGGAAGTACCCTTTTCAGGACTCCTAGGCCCCTCGGGTGTGCATCATTTTCCCTCCAAGATCCGTGAGTACCTCCAGACCCCTGTGGGCTTGCCGAGCAACATCGAGGCCCAAAGGTCGGTCCCTCGGAGGCCCTCTGTGTATGCCGAGTGATGGGCAACACACTGCTCGTTCTTTAAGGAGAGCTATATTTCCAGAGCACTGGAACAGTCTCAGGACCACGTTTCTACCCAGTGCGACGTGCCATGGAAGTGTTCGTCATGGCCCCCGTCTGAGCTGCCATGAGAAAACACTCTGCTTAGGATTCTGCGAGGACCTCGTACCTGAAGTCACTCTGCTCGAGGAGAAAGTCAGCATCCTACCATGCTGTGTCGCTAACGGGACACTCAGCATCAGCAGTTGCCTCGAGGTAAGGCCCTGAATTGCCATGCAGAAGCGGAGGCGTGCAGCAGTTTCCAGGAGGCCATAGCCGTTGCTCTGCATTATGTTAACGTCAGTACGCTTTGCAGGACATCTAGGAGCCTCGCGTGGGCACCCTATTCCCTGCAAGAACACTGAGGACCCTCAGGCCCCCATTGGCCTGCTAAGCCACATCCAGGCCCGTAGCCCTTCGGAGCCACTCTGTGTATGCCGAGCGTAGGGCAACAGACTGCAGTCTTTCTTGGGAGAGCTTGATTTCCCCAGCACTCCCACAGGTCCACGAACACTGTTCTAGCAGGTCCAACGTGCCGTGCAAGTCTGACTCATTGCCCTAGTCTGAGCTGCACTGAGAAAAACCCTCGGCTTCGTATTCCATCTGGGACCCCGTGTCTGAAGTCACCCTGCCTCCAGGAGAATGTCGGCTTGCGTTCCAACTGCAACTAAAGCCGAGTTCCTCGGGTAACACTGCAGGCTTTTGAAGAGCCACGGGCCCGGAGGCCTAGCTGGGGCTTTCCTTGGTTGAGGCAGTTCACTAGATGCAGTACACCCTGCTTCGAGGAGTTGATTCAGGGAAGTAACCACTTGGTAACCTGTGTCTCTTTGGACTTGTTAGAAAGCACAGGGATGTATGCTGCGTGTGCCCGCGGAAATGGGGGCCTGATGGAACTAGCCTTGCTTTCCCATTTTGAAAGCTCCATTCATGCTGCCTTGAAGCTACTTGAAATTGACTGCTGTTGACAGGCCACTAGCCGCTGTAGGCATGGCTCTGGGACGAAAATGAGTTTTGTCCAGCTAAGCCGGGTGCTTCGGTGGCCGGGCTGGAGCTCATCCTGCCACGCTCTAGAGCTAAAGGGAAACTCAACGTGAGTCCTGGCCTCGAGGTAAGTCCCTGAGTAACCGCGCAGAAAGGGCGGCATGCAGCTGTTTCCATGAGGTATTAGTCGCTGTTCTGCTTTATTTTATTTTATTTTTTTAATTTTTTATTGTTGTTTTAAGATTGATCGATTGATTGATTGATTGCTATGTTGGGTCTTCGTTTCCGTGCTAGGGCTCTCCCCAGTTGCGGTAGGTGGGGGCCACTCTTCATCGCGGTGCGTGGGCCTCTCAGTCTCGCGGCCTCTCTTGTTGCGGAGCACAGGCTCCAGAGGCGCAGGCTCAGTAGTTGTGGCTCACGGGCCCAGTTGCCCCACGGCATGTGGAATCCTCCCAGACCAGGGCTCGAACCCGTGTGCCCTGCATTGGCAGGCAGATTCTCAACCACTGCGCCACCAGGGAAGCCCCTGTTCTGCTTTATTTCAAAGGAAGTACCCTTTTCAGGACTCCTAGGCCCCTCGGGTGTGCATCATTTTCCCTCCAAGATCCGTGAGTACCTCCAGACCCCTGTGGGCTTGCCGAGCAACATCGAGGCCCAAAGGTCGGTCCCTCGGAGGCCCTCTGTGTATGCCGAGTGATGGGCAACACACTGCTCGTTCTTTAAGGAGAGCTATATTTCCAGAGCACTGGAACAGTCTCAGGACCACGTTTCTACCCAGTGCGACGTGCCATGGAAGTGTTCGTCATGGCCCCCGTCTGAGCTGCCATGAGAAAACACTCTGCTTAGGATTCTGCGAGGACCTCGTACCTGAAGTCACTCTGCTCGAGGAGAAAGTCAGCATCCTACCATGCTGTGTCGCTAACGGGACACTCAGCATCAGCAGTTGCCTCGAGGTAAGGCCCTGAATTGCCATGCAGAAGCGGAGGCGTGCAGCAGTTTCCAGGAGGCCATAGCCGTTGCTCTGCATTATGTTAACGTCAGTACGCTTTGCAGGACATCTAGGAGCCTCGCGTGGGCACCCTATTCCCTGCAAGAACACTGAGGACCCTCAGGCCCCCATGGGCCTGCTAAGCCACATCCAGGCCCGTAGCCCTTCGGAGCCACTCTGTGTATGCCGAGCGTAGGGCAACAGACTGCAGTCTTTCTTGGGAGAGCTTGATTTCCCCAGCACTCCCACAGGTCCACGAACACTGTTCTAGCAGGTCCAACGTGCCGTGCAAGTCTGACTCATTGCCCTAGTCTGAGCTGCACTGAGAAAAACCCTCGGCTTCGTATTCCATCTGGGACCCCGTGTCTGAAGTCACCCTGCCTCCAGGAGAATGTCGGCTTGCGTTCCAACTGCAACTAAAGCCGAGTTCCTCGGGTAACACTGCAGGCTTTTGAAGAGCCACGGGCCCGGAGGCCTAGCTGGGGCTTTCCTTGGTTGAGGCAGTTCACTAGATGCAGTACACCCTGCTTCGAGGAGTTGATTCAGGGAAGTAACCACTTGGTAACCTGTGTCTCTTTGGACTTGTTAGAAAGCACAGGGATGTATGCTGCGTGTGCCCGCGGAAATGGGGGCCTGATGGAACTAGCCTTGCTTTCCCATTTTGAAAGCTCCATTCATGCTGCCTTGAAGCTACTTGAAATTGACTGCTGTTGACAGGCCACTAGCCGCTGTAGGCATGGCTCTGGGACGAAAATGAGTTTTGTCTAGCTAAGCCGGGTGCTTCGGTGGCCGGGGTGGAGCTCATCCTGCCACGCTCTAGAGCTAAAGGGAAACTCAACGTGAGTCCTGGCCTCGAGGTAAGTCCCTGAGTAACCGCGCAGAAAGGGCGGCATGCAGCTGTTTCCATGAGGTATTAGTCGCTGTTCTGCTTTATTTTATTTTATTTTTTTAATTTTTTATTGTTGTTTTAAGATTGATCGATTGATTGATTGATTGCTATGTTGGGTCTTCGTTTCCGTGCTAGGGCTGTCCCCAGTTGCGGTAAGTGGGGGCCACTCTTCATCGCGGTGCGTGGGCCTCTCAGTCTCGCGGCCTCTCTTGTTGCGGAGCACAGGCTCCAGAGGCGCAGGCTCAGTAGTTGTGGCTCACGGGCCCAGTTGCCCCACGGCATGTGGAATCCTCCCAGACCAGGGCTCGAACCCGTGTGCCCTGCATTGGCAGGCAGATTCTCAACCACTGCGCCACCAGGGAAGCCCCTGTTCTGCTTTATTTCAAAGGAAGTACCCTTTTCAGGACTCCTAGGCCCCTCGAGTGTGCATCATTTTCCCTCCAGATCCGTGAGTACCTCCAGACCCCTGTGGGCTTGCTGAGCAACATCGAGGCCCAAAGGTCGGTCCCTTGGAGGCCCTCTGTGTATGCCGAGTGATGGGCAACACACTGCTCGTTCTTTAAGGAGAGCTATATTTCCAGAGCACTGGAACAGTCTCAGGACCATATTTCTACCCAGTGCGACGTGCCATGGAAGTGTTCGTCATGGCCCCCGTCTGAGCTGCCATGAGAAAACACTCTGCTTAGGATTCTTCGAGGACCTCGTACCTGAAGTCACTCTGCTCGAGGAGAAAGTCAGCATCCTACCATGCTGTGTCGCTAACGGGACACTCAGCATCAGCAGTTGCCTCGAGGTAAGGCCCTGAATTGCCATGCAGAAGCGGAGGCGTGCAGCAGTTTCCAGGAGGCCATAGCCGTTGCTCTGCATTATTTTAACGTCAGTACGCTTTGCAGGACATCTAGGAGCCTCGCGTGGGCACCCTATTCCCTGCAAGAACACTGAGGACCCTCAGGCCCCCATGGGCCTGCTAAGCCACATCCAGGCCCGTAGCCCTTCGGAGCCACTCTGTGTATGCCGAGCGTAGGGCAACAGACTGCAGTCTTTCTTGGGAGAGCTTGATTTCCCCAGCACTCCCACAGGTCCACGAACACTGTTCTAGCAGGTCCAACGTGCCGTGCAAGTCTGACTCATTGCCCTAGTCTGAGCTGCACTGAGAAAAACCCTCGGCTTCGTATTCCATCTGGGACCCCGTGTCTGAAGTCACCCTGCCTCCAGGAGAATGTCGGCTTGCGTTCCAACTGCAACTAAAGCCGAGTTCCTCGGGTAACACTGCAGGCTTTTGAAGAGCCACGGGCCCGGAGGCCTAGCTGGGGCTTTCCTTGGTTGAGGCAGTTCACTAGATGCAGTACACCCTGCTTCGAGGAGTTGATTCAGGGAAGTAACCACTTGGTAACCTGTGTCTCTTTGGACTTGTTAGAAAGCACAGGGATGTATGCTGCGTGTGCCCGCGGAAATGGGGGCCTGATGGAACTAGCCTTGCTTTCCCATTTTGAAAGCTCCATTCATGCTGCCTTGAAGCTACTTGAAATTGACTGCTGTTGACAGGCCACTAGCCGCTGTAGGCATGGCTCTGGGACGAAAATGAGTTTTGTCCAGCTAAGCCGGGTGCTTCGGTGGCCGGGCTGGAGCTCATCCTGCCACGCTCTAGAGCTAAAGGGAAACTCAACGTGAGTCCTGGCCTCGAGGTAAGTCCCTGAGTAACCGCGCAGAAAGGGCGGCATGCAGCTGTTTCCATGAGGTATTAGTCGCTGTTCTGCTTTATTTTATTTTATTTTTTTAATTTTTTATTGTTGTTTTAAGATTGATCGATTGATTGATTGATTGCTATGTTGGGTCTTCGTTTCCGTGCTAGGGCTCTCCCCAGTTGCGGTAGGTGGGGGCCACTCTTCATCGCGGTGCGTGGGCCTCTCAGTCTCGCGGCCTCTCTTGTTGCGGAGCACAGGCTCCAGAGGCGCAGGCTCAGTAGTTGTGGCTCACGGGCCCAGTTGCCCCACGGCATGTGGAATCCTCCCAGACCAGGGCTCGAACCCGTGTGCCCTGCATTGGCAGGCAGATTCTCAACCACTGCGCCACCAGGGAAGCCCCTGTTCTGCTTTATTTCAAAGGAAGTACCCTTTTCAGGACTCCTAGGCCCCTCGGGTGTGCATCATTTTCCCTCCAAGATCCGTGAGTACCTCCAGACCCCTGTGGGATTGCCGAGCAACATCGAGGCCCAAAGGTCGGTCCCTCGGAGGCCCTCTGTGTATGCCGAGTGATGGGCAACACACTGCTCGTTCTTTAAGGAGAGCTATATTTCCAGAGCACTGGAACAGTCTCAGGACCACGTTTCTACCCAGTGCGACGTGCCATGGAAGTGTTCGTCATGGCCCCCGTCTGAGCTGCCATGAGAAAACACTCTGCTTAGGATTCTGCGAGGACCTCGTACCTGAAGTCACTCTGCTCGAGGAGAAAGTCAGCATCCTACCATGCTGTGTCGCTAACGGGACACTCAGCATCAGCAGTTGCCTCGAGGTAAGGCCCTGAATTGCCATGCAGAAGCGGAGGCGTGCAGCAGTTTCCAGGAGGCCATAGCCGTTGCTCTGCATTATGTTAACGTCAGTACGCTTTGCAGGACATCTAGGAGCCTCGCGTGGGCACCCTATTCCCTGCAAGAACACTGAGGACCCTCAGGCCCCCATGGGCCTGCTAAGCCACATCCAGGCCCGTAGCCCTTCGGAGCCACTCTGTGTATGCCGAGCGTAGGGCAACAGACTGCAGTCTTTCTTGGGAGAGCTTGATTTCCCCAGCACTCCCACAGGTCCACGAACACTGTTCTAGCAGGTCCAACGTGCCGTGCAAGTCTGACTCATTGCCCTAGTCTGAGCTGCACTGAGAAAAACCCTCGGCTTCGTATTCCATCTGGGACCCCGTGTCTGAAGTCACCCTGCCTCCAGGAGAATGTCGGCTTGCGTTCCAACTGCAACTAAAGCCGAGTTCCTCGGGTAACACTGCAGGCTTTTGAAGAGCCACGGGCCCGGAGGCCTAGCTGGGGCTTTCCTTGGTTGAGGCAGTTCACTAGATGCAGTACACCCTGCTTCGAGGAGTTGATTCAGGGAAGTAACCACTTGGTAACCTGTGTCTCTTTGGACTTGTTAGAAAGCACAGGGATGTATGCTGCGTGTGCCCGCGGAAATGGGGGCCTGATGGAACTAGCCTTGCTTTCCCATTTTGAAAGCTCCATTCATGCTGCCTTGAAGCTACTTGAAATTGACTGCTGTTGACAGGCCACTAGCCGCTGTAGGCATGGCTCTGGGACGAAAATGAGTTTTGTCTAGCTAAGCCGGGTGCTTCGGTGGCCGGGGTGGAGCTCATCCTGCCACGCTCTAGAGCTAAAGGGAAACTCAAAGTGAGTCCTGGCCTCGAGGTAAGTCCCTGAGTAACCGCGCAGAAAGGGCGGCATGCAGCTGTTTCCATGAGGTATTAGTCGCTGTTCTGCTTTATTTTATTTTATTTTTTTAATTTTTTATTGTTGTTTTAAGATTGATCGATTGATTGATTGATTGCTATGTTGGGTCTTCGTTTCCGTGCTAGGGCTCTCCCCAGTTGCGGTAAGTGGGGGCCACTCTTCATCGCGGTGTGTGGGCCTCTCAGTCTCGCGGCCTCTCTTGTTGCGGAGCACAGGCTCCAGAGGCGCAGGCTCAGTAGTTGTGGCTCACGGGCCCAGTTGCCCCACGGCATGTGGAATCCTCCCAGACCAGGGCTCGAACCCGTGTGCCCTGCATTGGCAGGCAGTTTCTCAACCACTGCGCCACCAGGGAAGCCCCTGTTCTGCTTTATTTCAAAGGAAGTACCCTTTTCAGGACTCCTAGGCCCCTCGGGTGTGCATCATTTTCCCTCCAAGATCCGTGAGTACCTCCAGACCCCTGTGGGCTTGCTGAGCAACATCGAGGCCCAAAGGTCGGTCCCTCGGAGGCCCTCTGTGTATGCCGAGTGATGGGCAACACACTGCTCGTTCTTTAAGGAGAGCTATATTTCCAGAGCACTGGAACAGTCTCAGGACCACGTTTCTACCCAGTGCGACGTGCCATGGAAGTGTTCGTCATGGCCCCCGTCTGAGCTGCCATGAGAAAACACTCTGCTTAGGATTCTTCGAGGACCTCGTACCTGAAGTCACTCTGCTCGAGGAGAAAGTCAGCATCCTACCATGCTGTGTCGCTAACGGGACACTCAGCATCAGCAGTTGCCTCGAGGTAAGGCCCTGAATTGCCATGCAGAAGCGGAGGCGTGCAGCAGTTTCCAGGAGGCCATAGCCGTTGCTCTGCATTATTTTAACGTCAGTACGCTTTGCAGGACATCTAGGAGCCTCGCGTGGGCACCCTATTCCCTGCAAGAACACTGAGGACCCTCAGGCCCCCATGGGCCTGCTAAGCCACATCCAGGCCCGTAGCCCTTCGGAGCCACTCTGTGTATGCCGAGCGTAGGGCAACAGACTGCAGTCTTTCTTGGGAGAGCTTGATTTCCCCAGCACTCCCACAGGTCCACGAACACTGTTCTAGCAGGTCCAACGTGCCGTGCAAGTCTGACTCATTGCCCTAGTCTGAGCTGCACTGAGAAAAACCCTCGGCTTCGTATTCCATCTGGGACCCCGTGTCTGAAGTCACCCTGCCTCCAGGAGAATGTCGGCTTGCGTTCCAACTGCAACTAAAGCCGAGTTCCTCGGGTAACACTGCAGGCTTTTGAAGAGCCACGGGCCCGGAGGCCTAGCTGGGGCTTTCCTTGGTTGAGGCAGTTCACTAGATGCAGTACACCCTGCTTCGAGGAGTTGATTCAGGGAAGTAACCACTTGGTAACCTGTGTCTCTTTGGACTTGTTAGAAAGCACAGGGATGTATGCTGCGTGTGCCCGCGGAAATGGGGGCCTGATGGAACTAGCCTTGCTTTCCCATTTTGAAAGCTCCATTCATGCTGCCTTGAAGCTACTTGAAATTGACTGCTGTTGACAGGCCACTAGCCGCTGTAGGCATGGCTCTGGGACGAAAATGAGTTTTGTCCAGCTAAGCCGGGTGCTTCGATGGCCGGGCTGGAGCTCATCCTGCCACGCTCTAGAGCTAAAGGGAAACTCAACGTGAGTACTGGCCTCGAGGTAAGTCCCTGAGTAACCGTGCAGAAAGGGCGGCATGCAGCTGTTTCCATGAGGTATTAGTCGCTGTTCTGCTTTATTTTATTTTATTTTTTTAATTTTTTATTGTTGTTTTAAGATTGATTGATTGATTGATTGATTGCTATGTTGGGTCTTCGTTTCCGTGCTAGGGCTCTCCCCAGTTGCGGTAAGTGGGGGCCACTCTTCATCGCGTTGCGTGGGCCTCTCAGTCTCGCGGCCTCTCTTGTTGCGGAGCACAGGCTCCAGAGGCGCAGGCTCAGTAGTTGTGGCTCACGGGCCCAGTTGCCCCACGGCATGTGGAATCCTCCCAGACCAGGGCTCGAACCCGTGTGCCCTGCATTGGCAGGCAGATTCTCAACCACTGCGCCACCAGGGAAGCCCCTGTTCTGCTTTATTTCAAAGGAAGTACCCTTTTCAGGACTCCTAGGCCCCTCGGGTGTGCATCATTTTCCCTCCAGATCCGTGAGTACCTCCAGACCCCTGTGGGCTTGCTGAGCAACATCGAGGCCCAAAGGTCAGTCCCTCGGAGGCCCTCTGTGTATGCCGAGTGATGGGCAACACACTGCTCGTTCTTTAAGGAGAGCTATATTTCCAGAGCACTGGAACAGTCTCAGGACCACATTTCTACCCAGTGCGACGTGCCATGGAAGTGTTCGTCATGGCCCCCGTCTGAGCTGCCATGAGAAAACACTCTGCTTAGGATTCTTCGAGGACCTCGTACCTGAAGTCACTCTGCTCGAGGAGAAAGTCAGCATCCTACCATGCTGTGTCGCTAACGGGACACTCAGCATCAGCAGTTGCCTCGAGGTAAGGCCCTGAATTGCCATGCAGAAGCGGAGGCGTGCAGCAGTTTCCAGGAGGCCATAGCCGTTGCTCTGCATTATGTTAACGTCAGTACGCTTTGCAGGACATCTAGGAGCCTCGCGTGGGCACCCTATTCCCTGCAAGAACACTGAGGACCCTCAGGCCCCCATGGGCCTGCTAAGCCACATCCAGGCCCGTAGCCCTTCGGAGCCACTCTGTGTATGCCGAGCGTAGGGCAACAGACTGCAGTCTTTCTTGGGAGAGCTTGATTTCCCCAGCACTCCCACAGGTCCACGAACACTGTTCTAGCAGGTCCAACGTGCCGTGCAAGTCTGACTCATTGCCCTAGTCTGAGCTGCACTGAGAAAAACCCTCGGCTTCGTATTCCATCTGGGACCCCGTGTCTGAAGTCACCCTGCCTCCAGGAGAATGTCGGCTTGCGTTCCAACTGCAACTAAAGCCGAGTTCCTCGGGTAACACTGCAGGCTTTTGAAGAGCCACGGGCCCGGAGGCCTAGCTGGGGCTTTCCTTGGTTGAGGCAGTTCACTAGATGCAGTACACCCTGCTTCGAGGAGTTGATTCAGGGAAGTAACCACTTGGTAACCTGTGTCTCTTTGGACTTGTTAGAAAGCACAGGGATGTATGCTGCGTGTGCCCGCGGAAATGGGGGCCTGATGGAACTAGCCTTGCTTTCCCATTTTGAAAGCTCCATTCATGCTGCCTTGAAGCGACTTGAAATTGACTGCTGTTGACAGGCCACTAGCCGCTGTAGGCATGGCTCTGGGACGAAAATGAGTTTTGTCCAGCTAAGCCGGGTGCTTCGGTGGCCGGGGTGGAGCTCATCCTGCCACGCTCTAGAGCTAAAGGGAAACTCAACGTGAGTCCTCGCCTCGAGGTAAGTTCCTGAGTAACCGCGTAGAAAGGGCGGCATGCAGCTGTTTCCATGAGGTATTAGTCGCTGTTCTGCTTTATTTTATTTTATTTTTTTAATTTTTTATTGTTGTTTTAAGATTGATTGATTGATTGATTGATTGCTATGTTGGGTCTTCGTTTCCGTGCTAGGGCTCTCCCCAGTTGCGGTAGGTGGGGGCCACTCTTCATCGCGGTGCGTGGGCCTCTCAGTCTCGCGGCCTCTCTTGTTGCGGAGCACAGGCTCCATAGGCGCAGGCTCAGTAGTTGTGGCTCACGGGCCCAGTTGCCCCACGGCATGTGGAATCCTCCCCGACCAGGGCTCGAACCCGTGTGCCCTGCATTGGCAGGCAGATTCTCAACCACTGCGCCACCAGGGAAGCCCCTGTTCTGCTTTATTTCAAAGGAAGTACCCTTTTCAGGACTCCTAGGCCCCTCGGGTGTGCATCATTTTCCCTCCAAGATCCGTGAGTACCTCCAGACCCCTGTGGGCTTGCTGAGCAACATTGAGGCCCAAAGGTCGGTCCCTCGGAGGCCCTCTGTGTATGCCGAGTGATGGGCAACACACTGCTCGTTCTTTAAGGAGAGCTATATTTCCAGAGCACTGGAACAGTCTCAGGACCACATTTCTACCCAGTGCGACGTGCCATGGAAGTGTTCGTCATGGCCCCCGTCTGAGCTGCCATGAGAAAACACTCTGCTTAGGATTCTGCGAGGACCTCGTACCTGAAGTCACTCTGCTCGAGGAGAAAGTCAGCATCCTACCATGCTGTGTCGCTAACGGGACACTCAGCATCAGCAGTTGCCTCGAGGTAAGGCCCTGAATTGCCATGCAGAAGCGGAGGCGTGCAGCAGTTTCCAGGAGGCCATAGCCGTTGCTCTGCATTATTTTAACGTCAGTACGCTTTGCAGGACATCTAGGAGCCTCGCGTGGGCACCCTATTCCCTGCAAGAACACTGAGGACCCTCAGGCCCCCATGGGCCTGCTAAGCCACATCCAGGCCCGTAGCCCTTCGGAGCCACTCTGTGTATGCCGAGCGTAGGGCAACAGACTGCAGTCTTTCTTGGGAGAGCTTGATTTCCCCAGCACTCCCACAGGTCCACGAACACTGTTCTAGCAGGTCCAACGTGCCGTGCAAGTCTGACTCATTGCCCTAGTCTGAGCTGCACTGAGAAAAACCCTCGGCTTCGTATTCCATCTGGGACCCCGTGTCTGAAGTCACCCTGCCTCCAGGAGAATGTCGGCTTGCGTTCCAACTGCAACTAAAGCCGAGTTCCTCGGGTAACACTGCAGGCTTTTGAAGAGCCACGGGCCCGGAGGCCTAGCTGGGGCTTTCCTTGGTTGAGGCAGTTCACTAGATGCAGTACACCCTGCTTCGAGGAGTTGATTCAGGGAAGTAACCACTTGGTAACCTGTGTCTCTTTGGACTTGTTAGAAAGCACAGGGATGTATGCTGCGTGTGCCCGCGGAAATGGGGGCCTGATGGAACTAGCCTTGCTTTCCCATTTTGAAAGCTCCATTCATGCTGCCTTGAAGCTACTTGAAATTGACTGCTGTTGACAGGCCACTAGCCGCTGTAGGCATGGCTCTGGGACGAAAATGAGTTTTGTCCAGCTAAGCCGGGTGCTTCGGTGGCCGGGCTGGAGCTCATCCTGCCACGCTCTAGAGCTAAAGGGAAACTCAACGTGAGTCCTGGCCTCGAGGTAAGTCCCTGAGTAACCGCGCAGAAAGGGCGGCATGCAGCTGTTTCCATGAGGTATTAGTCGCTGTTCTGCTTTATTTTATTTTATTTTTTTAATTTTTTATTGTTGTTTTAAGATTGATCGATTGATTGATTGATTGCTATGTTGGGTCTTCGTTTCCGTGCTAGGGCTCTCCCCAGTTGCGGTAGGTGGGGGCCACTCTTCATCGCGGTGCGTGGGCCTCTCAGTCTCGCGGCCTCTCTTGTTGCGGAGCACAGGCTCCAGAGGCGCAGGCTCAGTAGTTGTGGCTCACGGGCCCAGTTGCCCCACGGCATGTGGAATCCTCCCAGACCAGGGCTCGAACCCGTGTGCCCTGCATTGGCAGGCAGATTCTCAACCACTGCGCCACCAGGGAAGCCCCTGTTCTGCTTTATTTCAAAGGAAGTACCCTTTTCAGGACTCCTAGGCCCCTCGGGTGTGCATCATTTTCCCTCCAAGATCCGTGAGTACCTCCAGACCCCTGTGGGATTGCCGAGCAACATCGAGGCCCAAAGGTCGGTCCCTCGGAGGCCCTCTGTGTATGCCGAGTGATGGGCAACACACTGCTCGTTCTTTAAGGAGAGCTATATTTCCAGAGCACTGGAACAGTCTCAGGACCACGTTTCTACCCAGTGCGACGTGCCATGGAAGTGTTCGTCATGGCCCCCGTCTGAGCTGCCATGAGAAAACACTCTGCTTAGGATTCTGCGAGGACCTCGTACCTGAAGTCACTCTGCTCGAGGAGAAAGTCAGCATCCTACCATGCTGTGTCGCTAACGGGACACTCAGCATCAGCAGTTGCCTCGAGGTAAGGCCCTGAATTGCCATGCAGAAGCGGAGGCGTGCAGCAGTTTCCAGGAGGCCATAGCCGTTGCTCTGCATTATGTTAACGTCAGTACGCTTTGCAGGACATCTAGGAGCCTCGCGTGGGCACCCTATTCCCTGCAAGAACACTGAGGACCCTCAGGCCCCCATGGGCCTGCTAAGCCACATCCAGGCCCGTAGCCCTTCGGAGCCACTCTGTGTATGCCGAGCGTAGGGCAACAGACTGCAGTCTTTCTTGGGAGAGCTTGATTTCCCCAGCACTCCCACAGGTCCACGAACACTGTTCTAGCAGGTCCAACGTGCCGTGCAAGTCTGACTCATTGCCCTAGTCTGAGCTGCACTGAGAAAAACCCTCGGCTTCGTATTCCATCTGGGACCCCGTGTCTGAAGTCACCCTGCCTCCAGGAGAATGTCGGCTTGCGTTCCAACTGCAACTAAAGCCGAGTTCCTCGGGTAACACTGCAGGCTTTTGAAGAGCCACGGGCCCGGAGGCCTAGCTGGGGCTTTCCTTGGTTGAGGCAGTTCACTAGATGCAGTACACCCTGCTTCGAGGAGTTGATTCAGGGAAGTAACCACTTGGTAACCTGTGTCTCTTTGGACTTGTTAGAAAGCACAGGGATGTATGCTGCGTGTGCCCGCGGAAATGGGGGCCTGATGGAACTAGCCTTGCTTTCCCATTTTGAAAGCTCCATTCATGCTGCCTTGAAGCTACTTGAAATTGACTGCTGTTGACAGGCCACTAGCCGCTGTAGGCATGGCTCTGGGACGAAAATGAGTTTTGTCTAGCTAAGCCGGGTGCTTCGGTGGCCGGGGTGGAGCTCATCCTGCCACGCTCTAGAGCTAAAGGGAAACTCAAAGTGAGTCCTGGCCTCGAGGTAAGTCCCTGAGTAACCGCGCAGAAAGGGCGGCATGCAGCTGTTTCCATGAGGTATTAGTCGCTGTTCTGCTTTATTTTATTTTATTTTTTTAATTTTTTATTGTTGTTTTAAGATTGATCGATTGATTGATTGATTGCTATGTTGGGTCTTCGTTTCCGTGCTAGGGCTCTCCCCAGTTGCGGTAAGTGGGGGCCACTCTTCATCGCGGTGTGTGGGCCTCTCAGTCTCGCGGCCTCTCTTGTTGCGGAGCACAGGCTCCAGAGGCGCAGGCTCAGTAGTTGTGGCTCACGGGCCCAGTTGCCCCACGGCATGTGGAATCCTCCCAGACCAGGGCTCGAACCCGTGTGCCCTGCATTGGCAGGCAGTTTCTCAACCACTGCGCCACCAGGGAAGCCCCTGTTCTGCTTTATTTCAAAGGAAGTACCCTTTTCAGGACTCCTAGGCCCCTCGGGTGTGCATCATTTTCCCTCCAAGATCCGTGAGTACCTCCAGACCCCTGTGGGCTTGCTGAGCAACATCGAGGCCCAAAGGTCGGTCCCTCGGAGGCCCTCTGTGTATGCCGAGTGATGGGCAACACACTGCTCGTTCTTTAAGGAGAGCTATATTTCCAGAGCACTGGAACAGTCTCAGGACCACGTTTCTACCCAGTGCGACGTGCCATGGAAGTGTTCGTCATGGCCCCCGTCTGAGCTGCCATGAGAAAACACTCTGCTTAGGATTCTTCGAGGACCTCGTACCTGAAGTCACTCTGCTCGAGGAGAAAGTCAGCATCCTACCATGCTGTGTCGCTAACGGGACACTCAGCATCAGCAGTTGCCTCGAGGTAAGGCCCTGAATTGCCATGCAGAAGCGGAGGCGTGCAGCAGTTTCCAGGAGGCCATAGCCGTTGCTCTGCATTATTTTAACGTCAGTACGCTTTACAGGACATCTAGGAGCCTCGCGTGGGCACCCTATTCCCTGCAAGAACACTGAGGACCCTCAGGCCCCCATGGGCCTGCTAAGCCACATCCAGGCCCGTAGCCCTTCGGAGCCACTCTGTGTATGCCGAGCGTAGGGCAACAGACTGCAGTCTTTCTTGGGAGAGCTTGATTTCCCCAGCACTCCCACAGGTCCACGAACACTGTTCTAGCAGGTCCAACGTGCCGTGCAAGTCTGACTCATTGCCCTAGTCTGAGCTGCACTGAGAAAAACCCTCGGCTTCGTATTCCATCTGGGACCCCGTGTCTGAAGTCACCCTGCCTCCAGGAGAATGTCGGCTTGCGTTCCAACTGCAACTAAAGCCGAGTTCCTCGGGTAACACTGCAGGCTTTTGAAGAGCCACGGGCCCGGAGGCCTAGCTGGGGCTTTCCTTGGTTGAGGCAGTTCACTAGATGCAGTACACCCTGCTTCGAGGAGTTGATTCAGGGAAGTAACCACTTGGTAACCTGTGTCTCTTTGGACTTGTTAGAAAGCACAGGGATGTATGCTGCGTGTGCCCGCGGAAATGGGGGCCTGATGGAACTAGCCTTGCTTTCCCATTTTGAAAGCTCCATTCATGCTGCCTTGAAGCTACTTGAAATTGACTGCTGTTGACAGGCCACTAGCCGCTGTAGGCATGGCTCTGGGACGAAAATGAGTTTTGTCCAGCTAAGCCGGGTGCTTCGATGGCCGGGCTGGAGCTCATCCTGCCACGCTCTAGAGCTAAAGGGAAACTCAACGTGAGTACTGGCCTCGAGGTAAGTCCCTGAGTAACCGTGCAGAAAGGGCGGCATGCAGCTGTTTCCATGAGGTATTAGTCGCTGTTCTGCTTTATTTTATTTTATTTTTTTAATTTTTTATTGTTGTTTTAAGATTGATTGATTGATTGATTGATTGCTATGTTGGGTCTTCGTTTCCGTGCTAGGGCTCTCCCCAGTTGCGGTAAGTGGGGGCCACTCTTCATCGCGTTGCGTGGGCCTCTCAGTCTCGCGGCCTCTCTTGTTGCGGAGCACAGGCTCCAGAGGCGCAGGCTCAGTAGTTGTGGCTCACGGGCCCAGTTGCCCCACGGCATGTGGAATCCTCCCAGACCAGGGCTCGAACCCGTGTGCCCTGCATTGGCAGGCAGATTCTCAACCACTGCGCCACCAGGGAAGCCCCTGTTCTGCTTTATTTCAAAGGAAGTACCCTTTTCAGGACTCCTAGGCCCCTCGGGTGTGCATCATTTTCCCTCCAGATCCGTGAGTACCTCCAGACCCCTGTGGGCTTGCTGAGCAACATCGAGGCCCAAAGGTCGGTCCCTCGGAGGCCCTCTGTGTATGCCGAGTGATGGGCAACACACTGCTCGTTCTTTAAGGAGAGCTATATTTCCAGAGCACTGGAACAGTCTCAGGACCACGTTTCTACCCAGTGCGACGTGCCATGGAAGTGTTCGTCATGGCCCCCGTCTGAGCTGCCATGAGAAAACACTCTGCTTAGGATTCTGCGAGGACCTCGTACCTGAAGTCACTCTGCTCGAGGAGAAAGTCAGCATCCTACCATGCTGTGTCGCTAACGGGACACTCAGCATCAGCAGTTGCCTCGAGGTAAGGCCCTGAATTGCCATGCAGAAGCGGAGGCGTGCAGCAGTTTCCAGGAGGCCATAGCCGTTGCTCTGCATTATGTTAACGTCAGTACGCTTTGCAGGACATCTAGGAGCCTCGCGTGGGCACCCTATTCCCTGCAAGAACACTGAGGACCCTCAGGCCCCCATGGGCCTGCTAAGCCACATCCAGGCCCGTAGCCCTTCGGAGCCACTCTGTGTATGCCGAGCGTAGGGCAACAGACTGCAGTCTTTCTTGGGAGAGCTTGATTTCCCCAGCACTCCCACAGGTCCACGAACACTGTTCTAGCAGGTCCAACGTGCCGTGCAAGTCTGACTCATTGCCCTAGTCTGAGCTGCACTGAGAAAAACCCTCGGCTTCGTATTCCATCTGGGACCCCGTGTCTGAAGTCACCCTGCCTCCAGGAGAATGTCGGCTTGCGTTCCAACTGCAACTAAAGCCGAGTTCCTCGGGTAACACTGCAGGCTTTTCAAGAGCCACGGGCCCGGAGGCCTAGCTGGGGCTTTCCTTGGTTGAGGCAGTTCACTAGATGCAGTACACCCTGCTTCGAGGAGTTGATTCAGGGAAGTAACCACTTGGTAACCTGTGTCTCTTTGGACTTGTTAGAAAGCACAGGGATGTATGCTGCGTGTGCCCGCGGAAATGGGGGCCTGATGGAACTAGCCTTGCTTTCCCATTTTGAAAGCTCCATTCATGCTGCCTTGAAGCTACTTGAAATTGACTGCTGTTGACAGGCCACTAGCCGCTGTAGGCATGGCTCTGGGACGAAAATGAGTTTTGTCCAGCTAAGCCGGGTGCTTCGATGGCCGGGCTGGAGCTCATCCTGCCACGCTCTAGAGCTAAAGGGAAACTCAACGTGAGTACTGGCCTCGAGGTAAGTCCCTGAGTAACCGTGCAGAAAGGGCGGCATGCAGCTGTTTCCATGAGGTATTAGTCGCTGTTCTGCTTTATTTTATTTTATTTTTTTAATTTTTTATTGTTGTTTTAAGATTGATTGATTGATTGATTGATTGCTATGTTGGGTCTTCGTTTCCGTGCTAGGGCTCTCCCCAGTTGCGGTAAGTGGGGGCCACTCTTCATCGCGTTGCGTGGGCCTCTCAGTCTCGCGGCCTCTCTTGTTGCGGAGCACAGGCTCCAGAGGCGCAGGCTCAGTAGTTGTGGCTCACGGGCCCAGTTGCCCCACGGCATGTGGAATCCTCCCAGACCAGGGCTCGAACCCGTGTGCCCTGCATTGGCAGGCAGATTCTCAACCACTGCGCCACCAGGGAAGCCCCTGTTCTGCTTTATTTCAAAGGAAGTACCCTTTTCAGGACTCCTAGGCCCCTCGGGTGTGCATCATTTTCCCTCCAGATCCGTGAGTACCTCCAGACCCCTGTGGGCTTGCTGAGCAACATCGAGGCCCAAAGGTCGGTCCCTCGGAGGCCCTCTGTGTATGCCGAGTGATGGGCAACACACTGCTCGTTCTTTAAGGAGAGCTATATTTCCAGAGCACTGGAACAGTCTCAGGACCACATTTCTACCCAGTGCGACGTGCCATGGAAGTGTTCGTCATGGCCCCCGTCTGAGCTGCCATGAGAAAACACTCTGCTTAGGATTCTTCGAGGACCTCGTACCTGAAGTCACTCTGCTCGAGGAGAAAGTCAGCATCCTACCATGCTGTGTCGCTAACGGGACACTCAGCATCAGCAGTTGCCTCGAGGTAAGGCCCTGAATTGCCATGCAGAAGCGGAGGCGTGCAGCAGTTTCCAGGAGGCCATAGCCGTTGCTCTGCATTATGTTAACGTCAGTACGCTTTGCAGGACATCTAGGAGCCTCGCGTGGGCACCCTATTCCCTGCAAGAACACTGAGGACCCTCAGGCCCCCATGGGCCTGCTAAGCCACATCCAGGCCCGTAGCCCTTCGGAGCCACTCTGTGTATGCCGAGCGTAGGGCAACAGACTGCAGTCTTTCTTGGGAGAGCTTGATTTCCCCAGCACTCCCACAGGTCCACGAACACTGTTCTAGCAGGTCCAACGTGCCGTGCAAGTCTGACTCATTGCCCTAGTCTGAGCTGCACTGAGAAAAACCCTCGGCTTCGTATTCCATCTGGGACCCCGTGTCTGAAGTCACCCTGCCTCCAGGAGAATGTCGGCTTGCGTTCCAACTGCAACTAAAGCCGAGTTCCTCGGGTAACACTGCAGGCTTTTCAAGAGCCACGGGCCCGGAGGCCTAGCTGGGGCTTTCCTTGGTTGAGGCAGTTCACTAGATGCAGTACACCCTGCTTCGAGGAGTTGATTCAGGGAAGTAACCACTTGGTAACCTGTGTCTCTTTGGACTTGTTAGAAAGCACAGGGATGTATGCTGCGTGTGCCCGCGGAAATGGGGGCCTGATGGAACTAGCCTTGCTTTCCCATTTTGAAAGCTCCATTCATGCTGCCTTGAAGCTACTTGAAATTGACTGCTGTTGACAGGCCACTAGCCGCTGTAGGCATGGCTCTGGGACGAAAATGAGTTTTGTCCAGCTAAGCCGGGTGCTTCGATGGCCGGGCTGGAGCTCATCCTGCCACGCTCTAGAGCTAAAGGGAAACTCAACGTGAGTACTGGCCTCGAGGTAAGTCCCTGAGTAACCGCGCAGAAAGGGCGGCATGCAGCTGTTTCCATGAGGTATTAGTCGCTGTTCTGCTTTATTTTATTTTATTTTTTTAATTTTTTATTGTTGTTTTAAGATTGATTGATTGATTGATTGATTGCTATGTTGGGTCTTCGTTTCCGTGCTAGGGCTCTCCCCAGTTGCGGTAAGTGGGGGCCACTCTTCATCGCGGTGCGTGGGCCTCTCAGTCTCGCGGCCTCTCTTGTTGCGGAGCACAGGCTCCAGAGGCGCAGGGTCAGTAGTTGTGGCTCACGGGCCCAGTTGCCCCACGGCATGTGGAATCCTCCCAGACCAGGGCTCGAACCCGTGTGCCCTGCATTGGCAGGCAGATTCTCAACCACTGCGCCACCAGGGAAGCCCCTGTTCTGCTTTATTTCAAAGGAAGTACCCTTTTCAGGACTCCTAGGCCCCTCGGGTGTGCATCATTTTCCCTCCAAGATCCGTGAGTACCTCCAGACCCCTGTGGGCTTGCTGAGCAACATCGAGGCCCAAAGGTCGGTCCCTCGGAGGCCCTCTGTGTATGCCGAGTGATGGGCAACACACTGCTCGTTCTTTAAGGAGAGCTATATTTCCAGAGCACTGGAACAGTCTCAGGACCACGTTTCTACCCAGTGCGACGTGCCATGGAAGTGTTCGTCATGGCCCCCGTCTGAGCTGCCATGAGAAAACACCCTGCTTAGGATTCTTCGAGGACCTCGTACCTGAAGTCACTCTGCTCGAGGAGAAAGTCAGCATCCTACCATGCTGTGTCGCTAACGGGACACTCAGCATCAGCAGTTGCCTCGAGGTAAGGCCCTGAATTGCCATGCAGAAGCGGAGGCGTGCAGCAGTTTCCAGGAGGCCATAGCCGTTGCTCTGCATTATTTTAACGTCAGTACGCTTTGCAGGACATCTAGGAGACTCGCGTGGGCACCCTATTCCCTGCAAGAACACTGAGGACCCTCAGGCCGCCATGGGCCTGCTAAGCCACATCCAGGCCCGTAGCCCTTCGGAGCCACTCTGTGTATGCCGAGCGTAGGGCAACAGACTGCAGTCTTTCTTGGGAGAGCTTGATTTCCCCAGCACTCCCACAGGTCCACGAACACTGTTCTAGCAGGTCCTACGTGCCGTGCAAGTCTGACTCATTGCCCTAGTCTGAGCTGCACTGAGAAAAACCCTCGGCTTCGTATTCCATCTGGGACCCCGTGTCTGAAGTCACCCTGCCTCCAGGAGAATGTCGGCTTGCGTTCCAACTGCAACTAAAGCCGAGTTCCTCGGGTAACACTGCAGGCTTTTGAAGAGCCACGGGCCCGGAGGCCTAGCTGGGGCTTTCCTTGGTTGAGGCAGTTCACTAGATGCAGTACACCCTGCTTCGAGGAGTTGATTCAGGGAAGTAACCACTTGGTAACCTGTGTCTCTTTGGACTTGTTAGAAAGCACAGGGATGTATGCTGCGTGTGCCCGTGGAAATGGGGGCCTGATGGAACTAGCCTTGCTTTCCCATTTTGAAAGCTCCATTCATGCTGCCTTGAAGCTACTTGAAATTGACTGCTGTTGACAGGCCACTAGCCGCTGTAGGCATGGCTCTGGGACGAAAATGAGTTTTGTCTAGCTAAGCCGGGTGCTTCGGTGGCCGGGGTGGAGCTCATCCTGCCACGCTCTAGAGCTAAAGGGAAACTCAACGTGACGTGAGTCCTGGCCTCGAGGTAAGTCCCTGAGTAACCGCGCAGAAAGGGCGGCATGCAGCTGTTTCCATGAGGTATTAGTCGCTGTTCTGCTTTATTTTATTTTATTTTTTTAATTTTTTATTGTTGTTTTAAGATTGATTGATTGATTGATTCATTGCTATGTTGGGTCTTCGTTTCCGTGCTAGGGCTCTCCCCAGTTGCGCTAAGTGGGGGCCACTCTTCATCGCGGTGCGTGGGCCTCTCAGTCTCGCGGCCTCTCTTGTTGCGGAGCACAGGCTCCAGAGGCGCAGGCTCAGTAGTTGTGGCTCACGGGCCCAGTTGCCCCACGGCATGTGGAATCCTCCCAGACCAGGGCTCGAACCCGTGTGCCCTGCATTGGCAGGCAGATTCTCAACCACTGCGCCACCAGGGAAGCCCCTGTTCTGCTTTATTTCAAAGGAAGTACCCTTTTCAGGACTCCTAGGCCCCTCGGGTGTGCATCATTTTCCCTCCAAGATCCGTGAGTACCTCCAGACCCCTGTGGGCTTGCTGAGCAACATCGAGGCCCAAAGGTCGGTCCCTCGGAGGCCCTCTGTGTATGCCGAGTGATGGGCAACACACTGCTCGTTCTTTAAGGAGAGCTATATTTCCAGAGCACTGGAACAGTCTCAGGACCACGTTTCTACCCAGTGCGATGTGCCATGGAAGTGTTCGTCATGGCCCCCGTCTGAGCTGCCATGAGAAAACACTCTGCTTAGGATTCTTCGAGGACCTCGTACCTGAAGTCACTCTGCTCGAGGAGAAAGTCAGCATCCTACCATGCTGTGTCGCTAACGGGACACTCAGCATCAGCAGTTGCCTCGAGGTAAGGCCCTGAATTGCCATGCAGAAGCGGAGGCGTGCAGCAGTTTCCAGGATGCCATAGCCGTTGCTCTGCATTATTTTAACGTCAGTACGCTTTGCAGGACATCTAGGAGCCTCGCGTGGGCACCCTATTCCCTGCAAGAACACTGAGGACCCTCAGGCCCCCATGGGCCTGCTAAGCCACATCCAGGCCCGTAGCCCTTCGGAGCCACTCTGTGTATGCCGAGCGTAGGGCAACAGACTGCAGTCTTTCTTGGGACAGCTTGATTTCCCCAGCACTCCCACAGGTCCACGAACACTGTTCTAGCAGGTCCAACGTGCCGTGCAAGTCTGACTCATTGCCCTAGTCTGAGCTGCACTGAGAAAAACCCTCGGCTTCGTATACCATCTGGGACCCCGTGTCTGAAGTCACCCTGCCTCCAGGAGAATGTCGGCTTGCGTTCCAACTGCAACTAAAGCCGAGTTCCTCGGGTAACACTGCAGGCTTTTGAAGAGCCACGGGCCCGGAGGCCTAGCTGGGGCTTTCCTTGGTTGAGGCAGTTCACTAGATGCAGTACACCCTGCTTCGAGGAGTTGATTCAGGGAAGTAACCACTTGGTAACCTGTGTCTCTTTGGACTTGTTAGAAAGCACAGGGATGTATGCTGCGTGTGCCCGCGGAAATGGGGGCCTGATGGAACTAGCCTTGCTTTCCCATTTTGAAAGCTCCATTCATGCTGCCTTGAAGCTACTTGAAATTGACTGCTGTTGACAGGCCACTAGCCGCTGTAGGCATGGCTCTGGGACCAAAATGAGTTTTGTCTAGCTAAGCCGGGTGCTTCGGTGGCCGGGCTGGAGCTCATCCTGCCACGCTCTAGAGCTAAAGGGAAACTCAACGTGAGTCCTGGCCTCGAGGTAAGTCCCTGAGTAACCGCGCAGAAAGGGCGGCATGCAGCTGTTTCCATGAGGTATTAGTCGCTGTTCTGCTTTATTTTATTTTATTTTTTTAATTTTTTATTGTTGTTTTAAGATTGATTGATTGATTGATTGATTGCTATGTTGGGTCTTCGTTTCCGTGCCAGGGCTCTCCCCAGTTGCGTTAGGTGGGGGCCACTCTTCATCGCGTTGCGTGGGCCTCTCAGTCTCGCGGCCTCTCTTGTTGCGGAGCACAGGCTCCAGAGGCGCAGGCTCAGTAGTTGTGGCTCACGGGCCCAGTTGCCCCACGGCATGTGGAATCCTCCCAGACCAGGGCTCGAACCCGTGTGCCCTGCATTGGCAGGCAGATTCTCAACCACTGCGCCACCAGGGAAGCCCCTGTTCTGCTTTATTTCAAAGGAAGTACCCTTTTCAGGACTCCTAGGCCCCTCGGGTGTGCATCATTTTCCCTCCAAGATCCGTGAGTACCTCCAGACCCCTGTGGGCTTGCTGAGCAACATCGAGGCCCAAAGGTCGGTCCCTCGGAGGCCCTCTGTGTATGTCGAGTGATGGGCAACACACTGCTCGTTCTTTAAGGAGAGCTATATTTCCAGAGCACTGGAACAGTCTCAGGACCACGTTTCTACCCAGTGCGACGTGCCATGGAAGTGTTCGTCATGGCCCCCGTCTGAGCTGCCATGAGAAAACACTCTGCTTAGGATTCTTCGAGGACCTCGTACCTGAAGTCACTCTGCTCGAGGAGAAAGTCAGCATCCTACCATGCTGTGTCGCTAACGGGACACTCAGCATCAGCAGTTGCCTCGAGGTAAGGCCCTGAATTGCCATGCAGAAGCGGAGGCGTGCAGCAGTTTCCAGGAGGCCATAGCCGTTGCTCTGCATTATGTTAACGTCAGTACGCTTTGCAGGACATCTAGGAGCCTCGCGTGGGCACCCTATTCCCTGCAAGAACACTGAGGACCCTCAGGCCCCCATGGGCCTGCTAAGCCACATCCAGGCCCGTAGCCCTTCGGAGCCACTCTGTGTATGCCGAGCGTAGGGCAACAGACTGCAGTCTTTCTTGGGACAGCTTGATTTCCCCAGCACTCCCACAGGTCCACAAACACTGTTCTAACAGGTCCAACGTGCCGTGCAAGTCTGACTCATTGCCCTAGTCTGAGCTGCACTGAGAAAAACCCTCGGCTTCGTATTCCATCTGGGACCCCGTGTCTGAAGTCACCCTGCCTCCAGGAGAATGTCGGCTTGCGTTCCAACTGCAACTAAAGCCGAGTTCCTCGGGTAACACTGCAGGCTTTTGAAGAGCCACGGGCCCGGAGGCCTAGCTGGGGCTTTCCTTGGTTGAGGCAGTTCACTAGATGCAGTACACCCTGCTTCGAGGAGTTGATTCAGGGAAGTAACCACTTGGTAACCTGTGTCTCTTTGGACTTGTTAGAAAGCACAGGGATGTATGCTGCGTGTGCCCGCGGAAATGGGGGCCTGATGGAACTAGCCTTGCTTTCCCATTTTGAAAGCTCCATTCATGCTGCCTTGAAGCTACTTGAAATTGACTGCTGTTGACAGGCCACTAGCCGCTGTAGGCATGGCTCTGGGACGAAAATGAGTTTTGTCCAGCTAAGCCGGGTGCTTCAATGGCCGGGCTGGAGCTCATCCTGCCACGCTCTAGAGCTAAAGGGAAACTCAACGTGAGTCCTGGCCTCGAGGTAAGTCCCTGAGTAACCGCGCAGAAAGGGCGGCATGCAGCTGTTTCCATGAGGTATTAGTCGCTGTTCTGCTTTATTTTATTTTATTTTTTTAATTTTTTATTGTTGTTTTAAGATTGATTGATTGATTGATTGATTGCTATGTTGGGTCTTCGTTTCCGTGCCAGGGCTCTCCCCAGTTGCGGTAGGTGGGGGCCACTCTTCATCGCGTTGCGTGGGCCTCTCAGTCTCGCGGCCTCTCTTGTTGCGGAGCACAGGCTCCAGAGGCGCAGGCTCAGTAGTTGTGGCTCACGGGCCCAGTTGCCCCACGGCATGTGGAATCCTCCCAGACCAGGGCTCGAACCCGTGTGCCCTGCATTGGCAGGCAGATTCTCAACCACTGCGCCACCAGGGAAGCCCCTGTTCTGCTTTATTTCAAAGGAAGTACCCTTTTCAGGACTCCTAGGCCCCTCGGGTGTGCATCATTTTCCCTCCAAGATCCGTGAGTACCTCCAGACCCCTGTGGGCTTGCTGAGCAACATCGAGGCCCAAAGGTCGGTCCCTCGGAGGCCCTCTGTGTATGCCGAGTGATGGGCAACACACTGCTCGTTCTTTAAGGAGAGCTATATTTCCAGAGCACTGGAACAGTCTCAGGACCACGTTTCTACCCAGTGCGACGTGCCATGGAAGTGTTCGTCATGGCCCCCGTCTGAGCTGCCATGAGAAAACACTCTGCTTAGGATTCTGCGAGGACCTCGTACCTGAAGTCACTCTGCTCGAGGAGAAAGTCAGCATCCTACCATGCTGTGTCGCTAACGGGACACTCAGCATCAGCAGTTGCCTCGAGGTAAGGCCCTGAATTGCCATGCAGAAGCGGAGGCGTGCAGCAGTTTCCAGGAGGCCATAGCCGTTGCTCTGCATTATGTTAACGTCAGTACGCTTTGCAGGACATCTAGGAGCCTCGCGTGGGCACCCTATTCCCTGCAAGAACACTGAGGACCCTCAGGCCCCCATGGGCCTGCTAAGCCACATCCAGGCCCGTAGCCCTTCGGAGCCACTCTGTGTATGCCGAGCGTAGGGCAACAGACTGCAGTCTTTCTTGGGACAGCTTGATTTCCCCAGCACTCCCACAGGTCCACGAACACTGTTCTAGCAGGTCCAACGTGCCGTGCAAGTCTGACTCATTGCCCTAGTCTGAGCTGCACTGAGAAAAACCCTCGGCTTCGTATTCCATCTGGGACCCCGTGTCTGAAGTCACCCTGCCTCCAGGAGAATGTCGGCTTGCGTTCCAACTGCAACTAAAGCCGAGTTCCTCGGGTAACACTGCAGGCTTTTGAAGAGCCACGGGCCCGGAGGCCTAGCTGGGGCTTTCCTTGGTTGAGGCAGTTCACTAGATGCAGTACACCCTGCTTCGAGGAGTTGATTCAGGGAAGTAACCACTTGGTAACCTGTGTCTCTTTGGACTTGTTAGAAAGCACAGGGATGTATGCTGCGTGTGCCCGCGGAAATGGGGGCCTGATGGAACTAGCCTTGCTTTCCCATTTTGAAAGCTCCATTCATGCTGCCTTGAAGCTACTTGAAATTGACTGCTGTTGACAGGCCACTAGCCGCTGTAGGCATGGCTCTGGGACGAAAATGAGTTTTGTCTAGCTAAGCCGGGTGCTTCGGTGGCCGGGGTGGAGCTCATCCTGCCACGCTCTAGAGCTAAAGGGAAACTCAACGTGAGTCCTGGCCTCGAGGTAAGTCCCTGAGTAACCGCGCAGAAAGGGCGGCATGCAGCTGTTTCCATGAGGTATTAGTCGCTGTTCTGCTTTATTTTATTTTATTTTTTTAATTTTTTATTGTTGTTTTAAGATTGATTGATTGATTGATTGCTATGTTGGGTCTTCGTTTCCGTGCTAGGGCTCTCCCCAGTTGCGGTAAGTGGGGGCCACTCTTCATCGCGGTGCGTGGGCCTCTCAGTCTCGCGGCCTCTCTTGTTGCGGAGCACAGGCTCCAGAGGCGCAGGCTCAGTAGTTGTGGCTCACGGGCCCAGTTGCCCCACGGCATGTGGAATCCTCCCAGACCAGGGCTCGAACCCGTGTGCCCTGCATTGGCAGGCAGATTCTCAACCACTGCGCCACTAGGGAAGCCCCTGTTCTGCTTTATTTCAAAGGAAGTACCCTTTTCAGGACTCCTAGGCCCCTCGGGTGTGCATCATTTTCCCTCCAAGATCCGTGAGTACCTCCAGACCCCTGTGGGCTTGCTGAGCAACATCGAGGCCCAAAGGTCGGTCCCTCGGAGGCCCTCTGTGTATGCCGAGTGATGGGCAACACACTGCTCGTTTTTTAAGGAGAGCTATATTTCCAGAGCACTGGAACAGTCTCAGGACCACGTTTCTACCCAGTGCGACGTGCCATGGAAGTGTTCGTCATGGCCCCCGTCTGAGCTGCCATGAGAAAACACTCTGCTTAGGATTCTTCGAGGACCTCGTACCTGAAGTCACTCTGCTCGAGGAGAAAGTCAGCATCCTACCATGCTGTGTCGCTAACGGGACACTCAGCATCAGCAGTTGCCTCGAGGTAAGGCCCTGAATTGCCATGCAGAAGCGGAGGCGTGCAGCAGTTTCCAGGAGGCCATAGCCGTTGCTCTGCATTATGTTAACGTCAGTACGCTTTGCAGGACATCTAGGAGCCTCGCGTGGGCACCCTATTCCCTGCAAGAACACTGAGGACCCTCAGGCCCCCATGGGCCTGCTAAGCCACATCCAGGCCCGTAGCCCTTCGGAGCCACTCTGTGTATGCCGAGCGTAGGGCAACAGACTGCAGTCTTTCTTGGGACAGCTTGATTTCCCCAGCACTCCCACAGGTCCACAAACACTGTTCTAGCAGGTCCAACGTGCCGTGCAAGTCTGACTCATTGCCCTAGTCTGAGCTGCACTGAGAAAAACCCTCGGCTTCGTATTCCATCTGGGACCCCGTGTCTGAAGTCACCCTGCCTCCAGGAGAATGTCGGCTTGCGTTCCAACTGCAACTAAAGCCGAGTTCCTCGGGTAACACTGCAGGCTTTTGAAGAGCCACGGGCCCGGAGGCCTAGCTGGGGCTTTCCTTGGTTGAGGCAGTTCACTAGATGCAGTACACCCTGCTTCGAGGAGTTGATTCAGGGAAGTAACCACTTGATAACCTGTGTCTCTTTGGACTTGTTAGAAAGCACAGGGATGTATGCTGCGTGTGCCCGCGGAAATGGGGGCCTGATGGAACTAGCCTTGCTTTCCCATTTTGAAAGCTCCATTCATGCTGCCTTGAAGCTACTTGAAATTGACTGCTGTTGACAGGCCACTAGCCGCTGTAGGCATGGCTATGGGACGAAAATGAGTTTTGTCCAGCTAAGCCGGGTGCTTCAATGTCCGGGCTGGAGCTCATCCTGCCACGCTCTAGAGCTAAAGGGAAACTCAACGTGAGTCCTGGCCTCGAGGTAAGTCCCTGAATAACCGCGCAGAAAGGGCGGCATGCAGCTGTTTCCATGAGGTATTAGTCGCTGTTCTGCTTTATTTTATTTTATTTTTTTAATTTTTTATTGTTGTTTTAAGATTGATCGATTGATTGATTGATTGCTATGTTGGGTCTTCGTTTCCGTGCTAGGGCTCTCCCCAGTTGCGGTAAGTGGGGGCCACTCTTCATCGAGGTGCGTGGGCCTCTCAGTCTCGCGGCCTCTCTTGTTGCGGAGCACAGGCTCCAGAGGCGCAGGCTCAGTAGTTGTGGCTCACGGGCCCAGTTGCCCCACGGCATGTGGAATCCTCCCAGACCAGGGCTCGAACCCGTGTGCCCTGCATTGGCAGGCAGATTCTCAACCACTGCGCCACCAGGGAAGCCCCTGTTCTGCTTTATTTCAAAGGAAGTACCCTTTTCAGGACTCCTAGGCCCCTCGGGTGTGCATCATTTTCCCTCCAAGATCCGTGAGTACCTCCAGACCCCTGTGGGCTTGCTGAGCAACATCGAGGCCCAAAGGTCGGTCCCTCGGAGGCCCTCTGTGTATGCCGAGTGATGGGCAACACACTGCTCGTTCTTTAAGGAGAGCTATATTTCCAGAGCACTGGAACAGTCTCAGGACCACGTTTCTACCCAGTGCGACGTGCCATGGAAGTGTTCGTCACGGCCCCCGTCTGAGCTGCCATGAGAAAACACTCTGCTTAGGATTCTTCGAGGACCTCGTACCTGAAGTCACTCTGCTCGAGGAGAAAGTCAGCATCCTACCATGCTGTGTCGCTAACGGGACACTCAGCATCAGCAGTTGCCTCGAGGTAAGGCCCTGAATTGCCATGCAGAAGCGGAGGCGTGCAGCAGTTTCCAGGAGGCCATAGCCGTTGCTCTGCATTATGTTAACGTCAGTACGCTTTGCAGGACATCTAGGAGCCTCGCGTGGGCACCCTATTCCCTGCAAGAACACTGAGGACCCTCAGGCCCCCATGGGCCTGAAAAGCCACATCCAGGCCCGTAGCCCTTCGGAGCCACTCTGTGTATGCCGAGCGTAGGGCAACAGACTGCAGTCTTTCTTGGGACAGCTTGATTTCCCCAGCACTCCCACAGGTCCACGAACACTGTTCTAGCAGGTCCAACGTGCCGTGCAAGTCTGACTCATTGCCCTAGTCTGAGCTGCACTGAGAAAAACCCTCGGCTTCGTATTCCATCTGGGACCCCGTGTCTGAAGTCACCCTGCCTCCAGGAGAATGTCGGCTTGCGTTCCAACTGCAACTAAAGCCGAGTTCCTCGGGTAACACTGCAGGCTTTTGAAGAGCCACGGGCCCGGAGGCCTAGCTGGGGCTTTCCTTGGTTGAGGCAGTTCACTAGATGCAGTACACCCTGCTTCGAGGAGTTGATTCAGGGAAGTAACCACTTGGTAACCTGTGTCTCTTTGGACTTGTTAGAAAGCACAGGGATGTATGCTGCGTGTGCCCGCGGAAATGGGGGCCTGATGGAACTAGCCTTGCTTTCCCATTTTGAAAGCTCCATTCATGCTGCCTTGAAGCTACTTGAAATTGACTGCTGTTGACAGGCCACTAGCCGCTGTAGGCATGGCTCTGGGACGAAAATGAGTTTTGTCTAGCTAAGCCGGGTGCTTCGATGACCGGGGTGGAGCTCATCCTGCCACGCTCTAGAGCTAAAGGGAAACTCAACGTGAGTCCTGGCCTCGAGGTAAGTCCCTGAATAACCGCGCAGAAAGGGCGGCATGCAGCTGTTTCCATGAGGTATTAGTCGCTGTTCTGCTTTATTTTATTTTATTTTTTTAATTTTTTATTGTTGTTTTAAGATTGATCGATTGATTGATTGATTGCTATGTTGGGTCTTCGTTTCCGTGCTAGGGCTCTCCCCAGTTGCGGTAAGTGGGGGCCACTCTTCATCGAGGTGCGTGGGCCTCTCAGTCTCGCGGCCTCTCTTGTTGCGGAGCACAGGCTCCAGAGGCGCAGGCTCAGTAGTTGTGGCTCACGGGCCCAGTTGCCCCACGGCATGTGGAATCCTCCCAGACCAGGGCTCGAACCCGTGTGCCCTGCATTGGCAGGCAGATTCTCAACCACTGCGCCACCAGGGAAGCCCCTGTTCTGCTTTATTTCAAAGGAAGTACCCTTTTCAGGACTCCTAGGCCCCTCGGGTGTGCATCATTTTCCCTCCAAGATCCGTGAGTACCTCCAGACCCCTGTGGGCTTGCTGAGCAACATCGAGGCCCAAAGGTCGGTCCCTCGGAGGCCCTCTGTGTATGCCGAGTGATGGGCAACACACTGCTCGTTCTTTAAGGAGAGCTATATTTCCAGAGCACTGGAACAGTCTCAGGACCACGTTTCTACCCAGTGCGACGTGCCATGGAAGTGTTCGTCACGGCCCCCGTCTGAGCTGCCATGAGAAAACACTCTGCTTAGGATTCTTCGAGGACCTCGTACCTGAAGTCACTCTGCTCGAGGAGAAAGTCAGCATCCTACCATGCTGTGTCGCTAACGGGACACTCAGCATCAGCAGTTGCCTCGAGGTAAGGCCCTGAATTGCCATGCAGAAGCGGAGGCGTGCAGCAGTTTCCAGGAGGCCATAGCCGTTGCTCTGCATTATGTTAACGTCAGTACGCTTTGCAGGACATCTAGGAGCCTCGCGTGGGCACCCTATTCCCTGCAAGAACACTGAGGACCCTCAGGCCCCCATGGGCCTGAAAAGCCACATCCAGGCCCGTAGCCCTTCGGAGCCACTCTGTGTATGCCGAGCGTAGGGCAACAGACTGCAGTCTTTCTTGGGACAGCTTGATTTCCCCAGCACTCCCACAGGTCCACGAACACTGTTCTAGCAGGTCCAACGTGCCGTGCAAGTCTGACTCATTGCCCTAGTCTGAGCTGCACTGAGAAAAACCCTCGGCTTCGTATTCCATCTGGGACCCCGTGTCTGAAGTCACCCTGCCTCCAGGAGAATGTCGGCTTGCGTTCCAACTGCAACTAAAGCCGAGTTCCTCGGGTAACACTGCAGGCTTTTGAAGAGCCACGGGCCCGGAGGCCTAGCTGGGGCTTTCCTTGGTTGAGGCAGTTCACTAGATGCAGTACACCCTGCTTCGAGGAGTTGATTCAGGGAAGTAACCACTTGGTAACCTGTGTCTCTTTGGACTTGTTAGAAAGCACAGGGATGTATGCTGCGTGTGCCCGCGGAAATGGGGGCCTGATGGAACTAGCCTTGCTTTCCCATTTTGAAAGCTCCATTCATGCTGCCTTGAAGCTACTTGAAATTGACTGCTGTTGACAGGCCACTAGCCGCTGTAGGCATGGCTCTGGGACGAAAATGAGTTTTGTCTAGCTAAGCCGGGTGCTTCGATGACCGGGGTGGAGCTCATCCTGCCACGCTCTAGAGCTAAAGGGAAACTCAACGTGAGTCCTGGCCTCGAGGTAAGTCCCTGAATAACCGCGCAGAAAGGGCGGCATGCAGCTGTTTCCATGAGGTATTAGTCGCTGTTCTGCTTTATTTTATTTTATTTTTTTAATTTTTTATTGTTGTTTTAAGATTGATCGATTGATTGATTGATTGCTATGTTGGGTCTTCGTTTCCGTGCTAGGGCTCTCCCCAGTTGCGGTAAGTGGGGGCCACTCTTCATCGAGGTGCGTGGGCCTCTCAGTCTCGCGGCCTCTCTTGTTGCGGAGCACAGGCTCCAGAGGCGCAGGCTCAGTAGTTGTGGCTCACGGGCCCAGTTGCCCCACGGCATGTGGAATCCTCCCAGACCAGGGCTCGAACCCGTGTGCCCTGCATTGGCAGGCAGATTCTCAACCACTGCGCCACCAGGGAAGCCCCTGTTCTGCTTTATTTCAAAGGAAGTACCCTTTTCAGGACTCCTAGGCCCCTCGGGTGTGCATCATTTTCCCTCCAAGATCCGTGAGTACCTCCAGACCCCTGTGGGCTTGCTGAGCAACATCGAGGCCCAAAGGTCGGTCCCTCGGAGGCCCTCTGTGTATGCCGAGTGATGGGCAACACACTGCTCGTTCTTTAAGGAGAGCTATATTTCCAGAGCACTGGAACAGTCTCAGGACCACGTTTCTACCCAGTGCGACGTGCCATGGAAGTGTTCGTCACGGCCCCCGTCTGAGCTGCCATGAGAAAACACTCTGCTTAGGATTCTTCGAGGACCTCGTACCTGAAGTCACTCTGCTCGAGGAGAAAGTCAGCATCCTACCATGCTGTGTCGCTAACGGGACACTCAGCATCAGCAGTTGCCTCGAGGTAAGGCCCTGAATTGCCATGCAGAAGCGGAGGCGTGCAGCAGTTTCCAGGAGGCCATAGCCGTTGCTCTGCATTATGTTAACGTCAGTACGCTTTGCAGGACATCTAGGAGCCTCGCGTGGGCACCCTATTCCCTGCAAGAACACTGAGGACCCTCAGGCCCCCATGGGCCTGAAAAGCCACATCCAGGCCCGTAGCCCTTCGGAGCCACTCTGTGTATGCCGAGCGTAGGGCAACAGACTGCAGTCTTTCTTGGGACAGCTTGATTTCCCCAGCACTCCCACAGGTCCACGAACACTGTTCTAGCAGGTCCAACGTGCCGTGCAAGTCTGACTCATTGCCCTAGTCTGAGCTGCACTGAGAAAAACCCTCGGCTTCGTATTCCATCTGGGACCCCGTGTCTGAAGTCACCCTGCCTCCAGGAGAATGTCGGCTTGCGTTCCAACTGCAACTAAAGCCGAGTTCCTCGGGTAACACTGCAGGCTTTTGAAGAGCCACGGGCGCGGAGGCCTAGCTGGGGCTTTCCTTGGTTGAGGCAGTTCACTAGATGCAGTACACCCTGCTTCGAGGAGTTGATTCAGGGAAGTAACCACTTGGTAACCTGTGTCTCTTTGGACTTGTTAGAAAGCACAGGGATGTATGCTGCGTGTGCCCGCGGAAATGGGGGCCTGATGGAACTAGCCTTGCTTTCCCATTTTGAAAGCTCCATTCATGCTGCCTTGAAGCTACTTGAAATTGACTGCTGTTGACAGGCCACTAGCCGCTGTAGGCATGGCTCTGGGACGAAAATGAGTTTTGTCTAGCTAAGCCGGGTGCTTCGATGACCGGGGTGGAGCTCATCCTGCCACGCTCTAGAGCTAAAGGGAAACTCAACGTGAGTCCTGGCCTCGAGGTAAGTCCCTGAGTAACCGCGCAGAAAGGGCGGCATGCAGCTGTTTCCATGAGGTATTTAGTCGCTGTTCTGCTTTATTTTATTTTATTTTTTTAATTTTTTATTGTTGTTTTAAGATTGATCGATTGATTGATTGATTGCTATGTTGGGTCTTCGTTTCCGTGCTAGGGCTCTTCCCAGTTGCGGTAAGTGGGGGCCACTCTTCATCGCGGTGCGTGGGCCTCTCAGTCTCGCGGCCTCTCTTGTTGCGGAGCACAGGCTCCAGAGGCGCAGGCTCAGTAGTTGTGGCTCACGGGCCCAGTTGCCCCACGGCATGTGGAATCCTCCCAGACCAGGGCTCGAACCCGTGTGCCCTGCATTGGCAGGCAGATTCTCAACCACTGCGCCACCAGGGAAGCCCCTGTTCTGCTTTATTTCAAAGGAAGTACCCTTTTCAGGACTCCTAGGCCCCTCGGGTGTGCATCATTTTCCCTCCAAGATCCGTGAGTACCTCCAGACCCCTGTGGGCTTGCTGAGCAACATCGAGGCCCAAAGGTCGGTCCCTCGGAGGCCCTCTGTGTATGCCGAGTGATGGGCAACACACTGCTCGTTCTTTAAGGAGAGCTATATTTCCAGAGCACTGGAACAGTCTCAGGACCACATTTCTACCCAGTGCGACGTGCCATGGAAGTGTTCGTCATGGCCCCCGTCTGAGCTGCCATGAGAAAACACTCTGCTTAGGATTCTGCGAGGACCTCGTACCTGAAGTCACTCTGCTCGAGGAGAAAGTCAGCATCCTACCATGCTGTGTCGCTAACGGGACACTCAGCATCAGCAGTTGCCTCGAGGTAAGGCCCTGAATTGCCATGCAGAAGCGGAGGCGTGCAGCAGTTTCCAGGAGGCCATAGCCGTTGCTCTGCATTATTTTAACGTCAGTATGCTTTGCAGGACATCTAGGAGCCTCGCGTGGGCACCCTATTCCCTGCAAGAACACTGAGGACCCTCAGGCCCCCATGGGCCTGCTAAGCCACATCCAGGCCCGTAGCCCTTCGGAGCCACTCTGTGTATGCCGAGCGTAGGGCAACAGACTGCAGTCTTTCTTGGGAGAGCTTGATTTCCCCAGCACTCCCACAGGTCCACGAACACTGTTCTAGCAGGTCCAACGTGCCGTGCAAGTCTGACTCATTGCCCTAGTCTGAGCTGCACTGAGAAAAACCCTCGGCTTCGTATTCCATCTGGGACCCCGTGTCTGAAGTCACCCTGCCTCCAGGAGAATGTCGGCTTGCGTTCCAACTGCAACTAAAGCCGAGTTCCTCGGGTAACACTGCAGGCTTTTGAAGAGCCACGGGCCCGGAGGCCTAGCTGGGGCTTTCCTTGGTTGAGGCAGTTCACTAGATGCAGTACACCCTGCTTCGAGGAGTTGATTCAGGGAAGTAACCACTTGGTAACCTGTGTCTCTTTGGACTTGTTAGAAAGCACAGGGATGTATGCTGCGTGTGCCCGTGGAAATGGGGGCCTGATGGAACTAGCCTTGCTTTCCCATTTTGAAAGCTCCATTCATGCTGCCTTGAAGCTACTTGAAATTGACTGCTGTTGACAGGCCACTAGCCGCTGTAGGCATGGCTCTGGGACGAAAATGAGTTTTGTCTAGCTAAGCCGGGTGCTTCGGTGGCCGTGGTGGAGCTCATCCTGCCACGCTCTAGAGCTAAAGGGAAACTCAACGTGAGTCCTGGCCTCGAGGTAAGTCCCTGAGTAACCGCGCAGAAAGGGCGGCATGCAGCTGTTTCCATGAGGTATTAGTCGCTGTTCTGCTTTATTTTATTTTATTTTTTTAATTTTTTATTGTTGTTTTAAGATTGATTGATTGATTGATTGCTATGTTGGGTCTTCGTTTCCGTGCTAGGGCTCTCCCCAGTTGCGGTAAGTGGGGGCCACTCTTCATCGCGGTGCGTGGGCCTCTCAGTCTCGCGGCCTCTCTTGTTGCGGAGCACAGGCTCCAGAGGCGCAGGCTCAGTAGTTGTGGCTCACGGGCCCAGTTGCCCCACGGCATGTGGAATCCTCCCAGACCAGGGCTCGAACCCGTGTGCCCTGCATTGGCAGGCAGATTCTCAACCACTGCGCCACCAGGGAAGCCCCTGTTCTGCTTTATTTCAAAGGAAGTACCCTTTTCAGGACTCCTAGGCCCCTCGGGTGTGCATCATTTTCCCTCCAAGATCCGTGAGTACCTCCAGACCCCTGTGGGCTTGCTGAGCAACATCGAGGCCCAAAGGTCGGTCCCTCGGAGGCCCTCTGTGTATGCCGAGTGATGGGCAACACACTGCTCGTTCTTTAAGGAGAGCTATATTTCCAGAGCACTGGAACAGTCTCAGGACCACGTTTCTACCCAGTGTGACGTGCCATGGAAGTGTTTGTCATGGCCCCCGTCTGAGCTGCCATGAGAAAACACTCTGCTTAGGATTCTTCGAGGACCTCGTACCTGAAGTCACTCTGCTCGAGGAGAAAGTCAGCATCCTACCATGCTGTGTCGCTAACGGGACACTGAGCATCAGCAGTTGCCTCGAGGTAAGGCCCTGAATTGCCATGCAGAAGCGGAGGCGTGCAGCAGTTTCCAGGAGGCCATAGCCGTTGCTCTGCATTATGTTAATGTCAGTATGCTTTGCAGGACATCTAGGAGCCTCGCGTGGGCACCCTATTCCCTGCAAGAACACTGAGGACCCTCAGGCCCCCATGGGCCTGCTAAGCCACATCCAGGCCCGTAGCCCTTCGGAGCCACTCTGTGTATGCCGAGCGTAGGGCAACAGACTGCAGTCTTTCTTGGGACAGCTTGATTTCCCCAGCACTCCCACAGGTCCACGAACACTGTTCTAGCAGGTCCAACGTGCCGTGCAAGTCTGACTCATTGCCCTAGTCTGAGCTGCACTGAGAAAAACCCTCGGCTTCGTATTCCATCTGGGACCCCGTGTCTGAAGTCACCCTGCCTCCAGGAGAATGTCGGCTTGCGTTCCAACTGCAACTAAAGCCCAGTTTCTCGGGTAACACTGCAGGCTTTTGAAGAGCCACGGGCCCGGAGGCCTAGCTGGGGCTTTCCTTGGTTGAGGCAGTTCACTAGATGCAGTACACCCTGCTTCGAGGAGTTGATTCAGGGAAGTAACCACTTGGTAACCTGTGTCTCTTTGGACTTGTTAGAAAGCACAGGGATGTATGCTGCGTGTGCCCGCGGAAATGGGGGCCTGATGGAACTAGCCTTGCTTTCCCATTTTGAAAGCTCCATTCATGCTGCCTTGAAGCTACTTGAAATTGACTGCTGTTGACAGGCCACTAGCCGCTGTAGGCATGGCTCTGGGACGAAAATGAGTTTTGTCTAGCTAAGCCGGGTGCTTCGGTGGCCGGGCTGGAGCTCATCCTGCCACGCTCTAGAGCTAAAGGGAAACTCAACGTGAGTCCTGGCCTCGAGGTAAGTCCCTGAGTAACCGCGCAGAAAGGGCGGCATGCAGCTGTTTCCATGAGGTATTAGTCGCTGTTCTGCTTTATTTTATTTTATTTTTTTAATTTTTTATTGTTGTTTTAAGATTGATTGATTGATTGATTGCTATGTTGGGTCTTCGTTTCCGTGCTAGGGCTCTCCCCAGTTGCGGTAAGTGGGGGCCACTCTTCATCGCGGTGCGTGGGCCTCTCAGTCTCGCGGCCTCTCTTGTTGCGGAGCACAGGCTCCAGAGGCGCAGGCTCAGTAGTTGTGGCTCACGGGCCCAGTTGCCCCACGGCATGTGGAATCCTCCCAGACCAGGGCTCGAACCCGTGTGCCCTGCATTGGCAGGCAGATTCTCAACCACTGCGCCACCAGGGAAGCCCCTGTTCTGCTTTATTTCAAAGGAAGTACCCTTTTCAGGACTCCTAGGCCCCTCGGGTGTGCATCATTTTCCCTCCAAGATCCGTGAGTACCTCCAGACCCCTGTGGGCTTGCTGAGCAACATCGAGGCCCAAAGGTCGGTCCCTCGGAGGCCCTCTGTGTATGCCGAGTGATGGGCAACACACTGCTCGTTCTTTAAGGAGAGCTATATTTCCAGAGCACTGGAACAGTCTCAGGACCACGTTTCTACCCAGTGTGACGTGCCATGGAAGTGTTTGTCATGGCCCCCGTCTGAGCTGCCATGAGAAAACACTCTGCTTAGGATTCTTCGAGGACCTCGTACCTGAAGTCACTCTGCTCGAGGAGAAAGTCAGCATCCTACCATGCTGTGTCGCTAACGGGACACTGAGCATCAGCAGTTGCCTCGAGGTAAGGCCCTGAATTGCCATGCAGAAGCGGAGGCGTGCAGCAGTTTCCAGGAGGCCATAGCCGTTGCTCTGCATTATGTTAATGTCAGTATGCTTTGCAGGACATCTAGGAGCCTCGCGTGGGCACCCTATTCCCTGCAAGAACACTGAGGACCCTCAGGCCCCCATGGGCCTGCTAAGCCACATCCAGGCCCGTAGCCCTTCGGAGCCACTCTGTGTATGCCGAGCGTAGGGCAACAGACTGCAGTCTTTCTTGGGACAGCTTGATTTCCCCAGCACTCCCACAGGTCCACGAACACTGTTCTAGCAGGTCCAACGTGCCGTGCAAGTCTGACTCATTGCCCTAGTCTGAGCTGCACTGAGAAAAACCCTCGGCTTCGTATTCCATCTGGGACCCCGTGTCTGAAGTCACCCTGCCTCCAGGAGAATGTCGGCTTGCGTTCCAACTGCAACTAAAGCCCAGTTTCTCGGGTAACACTGCAGGCTTTTGAAGAGCCACGGGCCCGGAGGCCTAGCTGGGGCTTTCCTTGGTTGAGGCAGTTCACTAGATGCAGTACACCCTGCTTCGAGGAGTTGATTCAGGGAAGTAACCACTTGGTAACCTGTGTCTCTTTGGACTTGTTAGAAAGCACAGGGATGTATGCTGCGTGTGCCCGCGGAAATGGGGGCCTGATGGAACTAGCCTTGCTTTCCCATTTTGAAAGCTCCATTCATGCTGCCTTGAAGCTACTTGAAATTGACTGCTGTTGACAGGCCACTAGCCGCTGTAGGCATGGCTCTGGGACGAAAATGAGTTTTGTCTAGCTAAGCCGGGTGCTTCGGTGGCCGGGCTGGAGCTCATCCTGCCACGCTCTAGAGCTAAAGGGAAACTCAACGTGAGTCCTGGCCTCGAGGTAAGTCCCTGAGTAACCGCGCAGAAAGGGCGGCATGCAGCTGTTTCCATGAGGTATTAGTCGCTGTTCTGCTTTATTTTATTTTATTTTTTTAATTTTTTATTGTTGTTTTAAGATTGATTGATTGATTGATTGATTGCTATGTTGGGTCTTCGTTTCCGTGCTAGGGCTCTCCCCAGTTGCGGTAGGTGGGGGCCACTCTTCATCGCGTTGCGTGGGCCTCTCAGTCTCGCGGCCTCTCTTGTTGCGGAGCACAGGCTCCAGAGGCGCAGGCTCAGTAGTTGTGGCTCACGGGCCCAGTTGCCCCACGGCATGTGGAATCCTCCCAGACCAGGGCTAGAACCCGTGTGCCCTGCATTGGTAGGCAGATTCTCAACCACTGCGCCACCAGGGAAGCCCCTGTTCTGCTTTATTTCAAAGGAAGTACCCTTTTCAGGACTCCTAGGCCCCTCGGGTGTGCATCATTTTCCCTCCAAGATCCGTGAGTACCTCCAGACCCCTGTGGGCTTGCTGAGCAACATCGAGGCCCAAAGGTCGGTCCCTCGGAGGCCCTCTGTGTATGCCGAGTGATGGGCAACACACTGCTCGTTCTTTAAGGAGAGCTATATTTCCAGAGCACTGGAACAGTCTCAGGACCACTTTTCTACCCAGTGCGACGTGCCATGGAAGTGTTCGTCATGGCCCCCGTCTGAGCTGCCATGAGAAAACACTCTGCTTAGGATTCTTCGAGGACCTCGTACCTGAAGTCACTCTGCTCGAGGAGAAAGTCAGCATCCTACCATGCTGTGTCGCTAACGGGACACTCAGCATCAGCAGTTGCCTCGAGGTAAGGCCCTGAATTGCCATGCAGAAGCGGAGGCGTGCAGCAGTTTCCAGGAGGCCATAGCCGTTGCTCTGCATTATGTTAACGTCAGTACGCTTTGCAGGACATCTAGGAGCCTCGCGTGGGCACCCTATTCCCTGCAAGAACACTGAGGACCCTCAGGCCCCCATGGGCCTGCTAAGCCACATCCAGGCCCGTAGCCCTTCGGAGCCACTCTGTGTATGCCGAGCGTAGGGCAACAGACTGCAGTCTTTCTTGGGAGAGCTTGATTTCCCCAGCACTCCCACAGGTCCACGAACACTGTTCTAGCAGGTCCAACGTGCCGTGCAAGTCTGACTCATTGCCCTAGTCTGAGCTGCACTGAGAAAAACCCTCGGCTTCGTATTCCATCTGGGACCCCGTGTCTGAAGTCACCCTGCCTCCAGGAGAATGTCGGCTTGCGTTCCAACTGCAACTAAAGCCGAGTTCCTCGGGTAACACTGCAGGCTTTTCAAGAGCCACGGGCCCGGAGGCCTAGCTGGGGCTTTCCTTGGTTGAGGCAGTTCACTAGATGCAGTACACCCTGCTTCGAGGAGTTGATTCAGGGAAGTAACCACTTGGTAACCTGTGTCTCTTTGGACTTGTTAGAAAGCACAGGGATGTATGCTGCGTGTGCCCGCGGAAATGGGGGCCTGATGGAACTAGCCTTGCTTTCCCATTTTGAAAGCTCCATTCATGCTGCCTTGAAGCTACTTGAAATTGACTGCTGTTGACAGGCCACTAGCCGCTGTAGGCATGGCTCTGGGACGAAAATGAGTTTTGTCTAGCTAAGCCGGGTGCTTCGGTGGCCGGGGTGGAGCTCATCCTGCCACGCTCTAGAGCTAAAGGGAAACTCAACGTGAGTCCTGGCCTCGAGGTAAGTCCCTGAGTAACCGCGAAGAAAGGGCGGCATGCAGCTGTTTCCATGAGGTATTAGTCGCTGTTCTGCTTTATTTTATTTTATTTTTTTAATTTTTTATTGTTGTTTTAAGATTGATCGATTGATTGATTGATTGCTATGTTGGGTCTTCGTTTCCGTGCTAGGGCTCTCCCCAGTTGCGGTAGGTGGGGGCCACTCTTCATCGCGGTGCGTGGGCCTCTCAGTCTCGCGGCCTCTCTTGTTGCGGAGCACAGGCTCCAGAGGCGCAGGCTCAGTAGTTGTGGCTCACGGGCCCAGTTGCCCCACGGCATGTGGAATCCTCCCAGACCAGGGCTCGAACCCGTGTGCCCTGCATTGGCAGGCAGATTCTCAACCACTGCGCCACCGGGGAAGCCCCTGTTCTGCTTTATTTCAAAGGAAGTACCCTTTTCAGGACTCCTAGGCCCCTCGGGTGTGCATCATTTTCCCTCCAAGATCCGTGAGTACCTCCAGACCCCTGTGGGCTTGCTGAGCAACATCGAGGCCCAAAGGTCGGTCCCTCGGAGGCCCTCTGTGTATGCCGAGTGATGGGCAACACACTGCTCGTTCTTTAAGGAGAGCTATATTTCCAGAGCACTGGAACAGTCTCAGGACCACGTTTCTACCCAGTGCGACGTGCCATGGAAGTGTTCGTCATGGCCCCCGTCTGAGCTGCCATGAGAAAACACTCTGCTTAGGATTCTTCGAGGACCTCGTACCTGAAGTCACTCTGCTCGAGGAGAAAGTCAGCATCCTACCATGCTGTGTCGCTAACGGGACACTCAGCATCAGCAGTTGCCTCGAGGTAAGGCCCTGAATTGCCATGCAGAAGCGGAGGCGTGCAGCAGTTTCCAGGAGGCCATAGCCGTTGCTCTGCATTATTTTAACGTCAGTACGCTTTGCAGGACATCTAGGAGCCTCGCGTGGGCACCCTATTCCCTGCAAGAACACTGAGGACCCTCAGGCCCCCATGGGCCTGCTAAGCCACATCCAGGCCCGTAGCCCTTCGGAGCCACTCTGTGTATGCCGAGCGTAGGGCAACAGACTGCAGTCTTTCTTGGGACAGCTTGATTTCCCCAGCACTCCCACAGGTCCACGAACACTGTTCTAGCAGGTCCAACGTGCCGTGCAAGTCTGACTCATTGCCCTAGTCTGAGCTGCACTGAGAAAAACCCTCGGCTTCGTATTCCATCTGGGACCCCGTGTCTGAAGTCACCCTGCCTCCAGGAGAATGTCGGCTTGCGTTCCAACTGCAACTAAAGCCGAGTTCCTCGGGTAACACTGCAGGCTTTTGAAGAGCCACGGGCCCGGAGGCCTAGCTGGGGCTTTCCTTGGTTGAGGCAGTTCACTAGATGCAGTACACCCTGCTTCGAGGAGTTGATTCAGGGAAGTAACCACTTGGTAACCTGTGTCTCTTTGGACTTGTTAGAAAGCACAGGGATGTATGCTGCGTGTGCCCGTGGAAATGGGGGCCTGATGGAACTAGCCTTGCTTTCCCATTTTGAAAGCTCCATTCATGCTGCCTTGAAGCTACTTGAAATTGACTGCTGTTGACAGGCCACTAGCCGCTGTAGGCATGGCTCTGGGACGAAAATGAGTTTTGTCTAGCTAAGCCGGGTGCTTCGGTGGCCGTGGTGGAGCTCATCCTGCCACGCTCTAGAGCTAAAGGGAAACTCAACGTGAGTCCTGGCCTCGAGGTAAGTCCCTGAGTAACCGCGCAGAAAGGGCGGCATGCAGCTGTTTCCATGAGGTATTAGTCGCTGTTCTGCTTTATTTTATTTTATTTTTTTAATTTTTTATTGTTGTTTTAAGATTGATTGATTGATTGATTGCTATGTTGGGTCTTCGTTTCCGTGCTAGGGCTCTCCCCAGTTGCGGTAAGTGGGGGCCACTCTTCATCGCGGTGCGTGGGCCTCTCAGTCTCGCGGCCTCTCTTGTTGCGGAGCACAGGCTCCAGAGGCGCAGGCTCAGTAGTTGTGGCTCACGGGCCCAGTTGCCCCACGGCATGTGGAATCCTCCCAGACCAGGGCTCGAACCCGTGTGCCCTGCATTGGCAGGCAGTTTCTCAACCACTGCGCCACCAGGGAAGCCCCTGTTCTGCTTTATTTCAAAGGAAGTACCCTTTTCAGGACTCCTAGGCCCCTCGGGTGTGCATCATTTTCCCTCCAAGATCCGTGAGTACCTCCAGACCCCTGTGGGCTTGCTGAGCAACATCGAGGCCCAAAGGTCGGTCCCTCGGAGGCCCTCTGTGTATGCCGAGTGATGGGCAACAAACTGCTCGTTCTTTAAGGAGAGCTATATTTCCAGAGCACTGGAACAGTCTCAGGACCACGTTTCTACCCAGTGCGACGTGCCATGGAAGTGTTCGTCATGGCCCCCGTCTGAGCTGCCATGAGAAAACACTCTGCTTAGGATTCTGCGAGGACCTCGTACCTGAAGTCACTCTGCTCGAGGAGAAAGTCAGCATCCTACCATGCTGTGTCGCTAACGGGACACTCAGCATCAGCAGTTGCCTCGAGGTAAGGCCCTGAATTGCCATGCAGAAGCGGAGGCGTGCAGCAGTTTCCAGGAGGCCATAGCCGTTGCTCTGCATTATGTTAACGTCAGTACGCTTTGCAGGACATCTAGGAGCCTCGCGTGGGCACCCTATTCCCTGCAAGAACACTGAGGACCCTCAGGCCCCCATGGGCCTGCTAAGCCACATCCAGGCCCGTAGCCCTTCGGAGCCACTCTGTGTATGCCGAGCGTAGGGCAACAGACTGCAGTCTTTCTTGGGACAGCTTGATTTCCCCAGCACTCCCACAGGTCCACAAACACTGTTCTAGCAGGTCCAACGTGCCGTGCAAGTCTGACTCATTGCCCTAGTCTGAGCTGCACTGAGAAAAACCCTCGGCTTCGTATTCCATCTGGGACCCCGTGTCTGAAGTCACCCTGCCTCCAGGAGAATGTCGGCTTGCGTTCCAACTGCAACTAAAGCCGAGTTCCTCGGGTAACACTGCAGGCTTTTGAAGAGCCACGGGCCCGGAGGCCTAGCTGGGGCTTTCCTTGGTTGAGGCAGTTCACTAGATGCAGTACACCCTGCTTCGAGGAGTTGATTCAGGGAAGTAACCACTTGGTAACCTGTGTCTCTTTGGACTTGTTAGAAAGCACAGGGATGTATGCTGCGTGTGCCCGCGGAAATGGGGGCCTGATGGAACTAGCCTTCTTTCCCATTTTGAAAGCTCCATTCATGCTGCCTTGAAGCTACTTGAAATTGACTGCTGTTGACAGGCCACTAGCCGCTGTAGGCATGGCTCTGGGACGAAAATGAGTTTTGTCCAGCTAAGCCGGGTGCTTCAATGGCCGGGCTGGAGCTCATCCTGCCACGCTCTAGAGCTAAAGGGAAACTCAACGTGAGTCCTGGCCTCGAGGTAAGTCCCTGAGTAACTGCGCAGAAAGGGAGGCATGCAGCTGTTTCCATGAGGTATTAGTCGCTGTTCTGCTTTATTTTATTTTATTTTTTTAATTTTTTATTTTTGTTTTAAGATTGATCGATTGATTGATTGATTGCTATGTTGGGTCTTCGTTTCCGTGCTAGGGCTCTCCCCAGTTGCGGTAAGTGGGGGCCACTCTTCATCGAGGTGCGTGGGCCTCTCAGTCTCGCGGCCTCTCTTGTTGCGGAGCACAGGCTCCAGAGGCGCAGGCTCAGTAGTTGTGGCTCACGGGCCCAGTTGCCCCACGGCATGTGGAATCCTCCCAGACCAGGGCTCGAACCCGTGTGCCCTGCATTGGCAGGCAGATTCTCAACCACTGCGCCACCAGGGAAGCCCCTGTTCTGCTTTATTTCAAAGGAAGTACCCTTTTCAGGACTCCTAGGCCCCTCGGGTGTGCATCATTTTCCCTCCAAGATCCGTGAGTACCTCCAGACCCCTGTGGGCTTGCTGAGCAACATCGAGGCCCAAAGGTCGGTCCCTCGGAGGCCCTCTGTGTATGCCGAGTGATGGGCAACACACTGCTCGTTCTTTAAGGAGAGCTATATTTCCAGAGCACTGGAACAGTCTCAGGACCACGTTTCTACCCAGTGCGACGTGCCATGGAAGTGTTCGTCATGGCCCCCGTCTGAGCTGCCATGAGAAAACACTCTGCTTAGGATTCTGCGAGGACCTCGTACCTGAAGTCACTCTGCTCGAGGAGAAAGTCAGCATCCTACCATGCTGTGTCGCTAACGGGACACTCAGCATCAGCAGTTGCCTCGAGGTAAGGCCCTGAATTGCCATGCAGAAGCGGAGGCGTGCAGCAGTTTCCAGGAGGCCATAGCCGTTGCTCTGCATTATGTTAACGTCAGTACGCTTTGCAGGACATCTAGGAGCCTCGCGTGGGCACCCTATTCCCTGCAAGAACACTGAGGACCCTCAGGCCCCCATGGGCCTGCTAAGCCACATCCAGGCCCGTAGCCCTTCGGAGCCACTCTGTGTATGCCGAGCGTAGGGCAACAGACTGCAGTCTTTCTTGGGAGAGCTTGATTTCCCCAGCACTCCCACAGGTCCACGAACACTGTTCTAGCAGGTCCAACGTGCCGTGCAAGTCTGACTCATTGCCCTAGTCTGAGCTGCACTGAGAAAATCCCTCGGCTTCGTATTCCATCTGGGACCCCGTGTCTGAAGTCACCCTGCCTCCAGGAGAATGTCGGCTTGCGTTCCAACTGCAACTAAAGCCGAGTTCCTCGGGTAACACTGCAGGCTTTTGAAGAGCCACGGGCCCGGAGGCCTAGCTGGGGCTTTCCTTGGTTGAGGCAGTTCACTAGATGCAGTACACCCTGCTTCGAGGAGTTGATTCAGGGAAGTAACCACTTGGTAACCTGTGTCTCTTTGGACTTGTTAGAAAGCACAGGGATGTATGCTGCGTGTGCCCGCGGAAATGGGGGCCTGATGGAACTAGCCTTGCTTTCCCATTTTGAAAGCTCCATTCATGCTGCCTTGAAGCTACTTGAAATTGACTGCTGTTGACAGGCCACTAGCCGCTGTAGGCATGGCTCTGGGACGAAAATGAGTTTTGTCTAGCTAAGCCGGGTGCTTCGATGACCGGGGTGGAGCTCATCCTGCCACGCTCTAGAGCTAAAGGGAAACTCAACGTGAGTCCTGGCCTCGAGGTAAGTCCCTGAGTAACCGCGCAGAAAGGGCGGCATGCAGCTGTTTCCATGAGGTATTTAGTCGCTGTTCTGCTTTATTTTATTTTATTTTTTTAATTTTTTATTGTTGTTTTAAGATTGATTGATTGATTGATTGATTGCTATGTTGGGTCTTCGTTTCCGTGCTAGGGCTCTTCCCAGTTGCGGTAAGTGGGGGCCACTCTTCATCGCGGTGCGTGGGCCTCTCAGTCTCGCGGCCTCTCTTGTTGCGGAGCACAGGCTCCAGAGGCGCAGGCTCAGTAGTTGTGGCTCACGGGCCCAGTTGCCCCACGGCATGTGGAATCCTCCCAGACCAGGGCTCGAACCCGTGTGCCCTGCATTGGCAGGCAGATTCTCAACCACTGCGCCACCAGGGAAGCCCCTGTTCTGCTTTATTTCAAAGGAAGTACCCTTTTCAGGACTCCTAAGCCCCTCGGGTGTGCATCATTTTCCCTCCAAGATCCGTGAGTACCTCCAGACCCCTGTGGGCTTGCTGAGCAACATCGAGGCCCAAAGGTCGGTCCCGCGGAGGCCCTCTGTGTATGCCGAGTGATGGGCAACACACTGCTCGTTCTTTAAGGAGAGCTATATTTCCAGAGCACTGGAACAGTCTCAGGACCGCATTTCTACCCAGTGCGACGTGCCATGGAAGTGTTCGTCATGGCCCCCGTCTGAGCTGCCATGAGAAAACACTCTGCTTAGGATTCTGCGAGGACCTCGTACCTGAAGTCACTCTGCTCGAGGAGAAAGTCAGCATCCTACCATGCTGTGTCGCTAACGGGACACTCAGCATCAGCAGTTGCCTCGAGGTAAGGCCCTGAATTGCCATGCAGAAGCGGAGGCGTGCAGCAGTTTCCAGGAGGCCATAGCCGTTGCTCTGCATTATTTTAACGTCAGTACGCTTTGCAGGACATCTAGGAGCCTCGCGTGGGCACCCTATTCCCTGCAAGAACACTGAGGACCCTCAGGCCCCCATGGGCCTGCTAAGCCACATCCAGGCCCGTAGCCCTTCGGAGCCACTCTGTGTATGCCGAGCGTAGGGCAACAGACTGCAGTCTTTCTTGGGAGAGCTTGATTTCCCCAGCACTCCCACAGGTCCACGAACACTGTTCTAGCAGGTCCAACGTGCCGTGCAAGTCTGACTCATTGCCCTAGTCTGAGCTGCACTGAGAAAAACCCTCGGCTTCGTATTCCATCTGGGACCCCGTGTCTGAAGTCACCCTGCCTCCAGGAGAATGTCGGCTTGCGTTCCAACTGCAACTAAAGCCGAGTTCCTCGGGTAACACTGCAGGCTTTTGAAGAGCCACGGGCCCGGAGGCCTAGCTGGGGCTTTCCTTGGTTGAGGCAGTTCACTAGATGCAGTACACCCTGCTTCGAGGAGTTGATTCAGGGAAGTAACCACTTGGTAACCTGTGTCTCTTTGGACTTGTTAGAAAGCACAGGGATGTATGCTGCGTGTGCCCGCGGAAATGGGGGCCTGATGGAACTAGCCTTGCTTTCCCATTTTGAAAGCTCCATTCATGCTGCCTTGAAGCTACTTGAAATTGACTGCTGTTGACAGGCCACTAGCCGCTGTAGGCATGGCTCTGGGACGAAAATGAGTTTTGTCCAGCTAAGCCGGGTGCTTCGGTGGCCGGGGTGGAGCTCATCCTGCCACGCTCTAGAGCTAAAGGGAAACTCAACGTGAGTCCTGGCCTCGAGGTAAGTCCCTGAGTAACCGCGCAGAAAGGGCGGCATGCAGCTGTTTCCATGAGGTATTAGTCGCTGTTCTGCTTTATTTTATTTTATTTTTTTAATTTTTTATTGTTGTTTTAAGATTGATCGATTGATTGATTGATTGCTATGTTGGGTCTTCTTTTCCGTGATAGGGCTCTCCCCAGTTGCGGTAAGTGGGGGCCACTCTTCATCGCGGTGCGTGGGCCTCTCAGTCTCGCGGCCTCTCTTGTTGCGGAGCACAGGCTCCAGAGGCGCAGGCTCAGTAGTTGTGGCTCACGGGCCCAGTTGCCCCACGGCATGTGGAATCCTCCCAGACCAGGGCTCGAACCCGTGTGCCCTGCATTGGCAGGCAGATTCTCAACCACTGCGCCACCAGGGAAGCCCCTGTTCTGCTTTATTTCAAAGGAAGTACCCTTTTCAGGACTCCTAGGCCCCTCGGGTGTGCATCATTTTCCCTCCAAGATCCGTGAGTACCTCCAGACCCCTGTGGGCTTGCCGAGCAACATCGAGGCCCAAAGGTCGGTCCCTCGGAGGCCCTCTGTGTATGCCGAGTGATGGGCAACACACTGCTCGTTCTTTAAGGAGAGCTATATTTCCAGAGCACTGGAACAGTCTCAGGACCACATTTCTACCCAGTGCGACGTGCCATGGAAGTGTTCGTCATGGCCCCCGTCTGAGCTGCCATGAGAAAACACTCTGCTTAGGATTCTTCGAGGACCTCGTACCTGAAGTCACTCTGCTCGAGGAGAAAGTCAGCATCCTACCATGCTGTGTCGCTAACGGGACACTCAGCATCAGCAGTTGCCTCGAGGTAAGGCCCTGAATTGCCATGCAGAAGCGGAGGCGTGCAGCAGTTTCCAGGAGGCCATAGCCGTTGCTCTGCATTATGTTAACGTCAGTACGCTTTGCAGGACATCTAGGAGCCTCGCGTGGGCACCCTATTCCCTGCAAGAACACTGAGGACCCTCAGGCCCCCATGGGCCTGCTAAGCCACATCCAGGCCCGTAGCCCTTCGGAGCCACTCTGTGTATGCCGAGCGTAGGGCAACAGACTGCAGTCTTTCTTGGGAGAGCTTGATTTCCCCAGCACTCCCACAGGTCCACGAACACTGTTCTAGCAGGTCCAACATGCCTTGCAAGTCTGACTCATTGCCCTAGTCTGAGCTGCACTGAGGAAAACCCTCGGCTTCGTATTCCATCTGGGACCCCGTGTCTGAAGTCACCCTGCCTCCAGGAGAATGTCGGCTTGCGTTCCAACTGCAACTAAAGCCGAGTTCCTCGGGTAACACTGCAGGCTTTTGAAGAGCCACGGGCCCGGAGGCCTAGCTGGGGCTTTCCTTGGTTGAGGCAGTTCACTAGATGCAGTACACCCTGCTTCGAGGAGTTGATTCAGGGAAGTAACCACTTGGTAACCTGTGTCTCTTTGGACTTGTTAGAAAGCACAGGGATGTATGCTGCGTGTGCCCGCGGAAATGGGGGCCTGATGGAACTAGCCTTGCTTTCCCATTTTGAAAGCTCCATTCATGCTGCCTTGAAGCTACTTGAAATTGACTGCTGTTGACAGGCCACTAGCCGCTGTAGGCATGGCTCTGGGACGAAAATGAGTTTTGTCCAGCTAAGCCGGGTGCTTCGATGGCCGGGCTGGAGCTCATCCTGCCACGCTCTAGAGCTAAAGGGAAACTCAACGTGAGTCCTGGCCTCGAGGTAAGTCCCTGAGTAACCGCGCAGAAAGGGCAGCATGCAGCTGTTTCCATGAGGTATTAGTCGCTGTTCTGCTTTATTTTATTTTATTTTTTTAATTTTTTATTGTTGTTTTAAGATTGATCGATTGATTGATTGATTGCTATGTTGGGTCTTCGTTTCCGTGCTAGGGCTCTCCCCAGTTGCGGTAAGTGGGGGCCACTCTTCATCGCGGTGCGTGGGCCTCTCAGTCTCGTGGCCTCTCTTGTTGCGGAGCACAGGCTCCAGAGGCGCAGGCTCAGTAGTTGTGGCTCACGGGCCCAGTTGCCCCACGGCATGTGGAATCCTCCCAGACCAGGGCTCGAACCCGTGTGCCCTGCATTGGCAGGCAGATTCTCAACCACTGCGCCACCAGGGAAGCCCCTGTTCTGCTTTATTTCAAAGGAAGTACCCTTTTCAGGACTCCTAGGCCCCTCGGGTGTGCATCATTTTCCCTCCAAGATCCGTAAGTACCTCCAGACCCCTGTGGGCTTGCTGAGCAACATCGAGGCCCAAAGGTCGGTCCCTCGGAGGCCCTCTGTGTATGCCGAGTGATGGGCAACACACTGCTCGTTCTTTAAGGAGAGCTATATTTCCAGAGCACTGGAACAATCTCAGGACCACATTTCTACCCAGTGCGACGTGCCATGGAAGTGTTCGTCATGGCCCCCGTCTGAGCTGCCATGAGAAAACACTCTGCTTAGGATTCTTCGAGGACCTCGTACCTGAAGTCACTCTGCTCGAGGAGAAAGTCAGCATCCTACCATGCTGTGTCGCTAACGGGACACTCAGCATCAGCAGTTGCCTCGAGGTAAGGCCCTGAATTGCCATGCAGAAGCGGAGGCGTGCAGCAGTTTCCAGGAGGCCATAGCCGTTGCTCTGCATTATGTTAACGTCAGTACGCTTTGCAGGACATCTAGGAGCCTCGCGTGGGCACCCTATTCCCTACAAGAACACTGAGGACCCTCAGGCCCCCATGGGCCTGCTAAGCCACATCCAGGCCCGTAGCCCTTCGGAGCCACTCTGTGTATGCCGAGCGTAGGGCAACAGACTGCAGTCTTTCTTGGGACAGCTTGATTTCCCCAGCACTCCCACAGGTCCACGAACACTGTTCTAGCAGGTCCAACGTGCCGTGCAAGTCTGACTCATTGCCCTAGTCTGAGCTGCACTGAGAAAAACCCTCGGCTTCGTATTCCATCTGGGACCCCGTGTCTGAAGTCACCCTGCCTCCAGGAGAATGTCGGCTTGCGTTCCAACTGCAACTAAAGCCGAGTTCCTCGGGTAACACTGCAGGCTTTTGAAGAGCCACGGGCCCGGAGGCCTAGCTGGGGCTTTCCTTGGTTGAGGCAGTTCACTAGATGCAGTACACCCTGCTTCGAGGAGTTGATTCAGGGAAGTAACCACTTGGTAACCTGTGTCTCTTTGGACTTGTTAGAAAGCACAGGGATGTATGCTGCGTGTGCCCGCGGAAATGGGGGCCTGATGGAACTAGCCTTGCTTTCCCATTTTGAAAGCTCCATTCATGCTGCCTTGAAGCTACTTGAAATTGACTGCTGTTGACAGGCCACTAGCCGCTGTAGGCATGGCTCTGGGACGAAAATGAGTTTTGTCCAGCTAAGCCGGGTGCTTCGGTGGCCGGGGTGGAGCTCATCCTGCCACGCTCTAGAGCTAAAGGGAAACTCAACGTGAGTCCTGGCCTCGAGGTAAGTCCCTGAGTAACCGCGCAGAAAGGGCGGCATGCAGCTGTTTCCATGAGGTATTAGTCGCTGTTCTGCTTTATTTTATTTTATTTTTTTAATTTTTTATTGTTGTTTTAAGATTGATCGATTGATTGATTGATTGCTATGTTGGGTCTTCTTTTCCGTGCTAGGGCTCTCCCCAGTTGCGGTAAGTGGGGGCCACTCTTCATCGCGGTGCGTGGGCCTCTCAGTCTCGCGGCCTCTCTTGTTGCGGAGCACAGGCTCCAGAGGCGCAGGCTCAGTAGTTGTGGCTCACGGGCCCAGTTGCCCCACGGCATGTGGAATCCTCCCAGACCAGGGCTCGAACCCGTGTGCCCTGCATTGGCAGGCAGATTCTCAACCACTGCGCCACCAGGGAAGCCCCTGTTCTGCTTTATTTCAAAGGAAGTACCCTTTTCAGGACTCCTAGGCCCCTCGGGTGTGCATCATTTTCCCTCCAAGATCCGTGAGTACCTCCAGACCCCTGTGGGCTTGCTGAGCAACATCGAGGCCCAAAGGTCGGTCCCTCGGAGGCCCTCTGTGTATGCCGAGTGATGGGCAACACACTGCTCGTTCTTTAAGGAGAGCTATATTTCCAGAGCACTGGAACAGTCTCAGGACCACATTTCTACCCAGTGCGACGTGCCATGGAAGTGTTCGTCATGGCCCCCGTCTGAGCTGCCATGAGAAAACACTCTGCTTAGGATTCTTCGAGGACCTCGTACCTGAAGTCACTCTGCTCGAGGAGAAAGTCAGCATCCTACCATGCTGTGTCGCTAACGGGACACTCAGCATCAGCAGTTGCCTCGAGGTAAGGCCCTGAATTGCCATGCAGAAGCGGAGGCGTGCAGCAGTTTCCAGGAGGCCATAGCCGTTGCTCTGCATTATGTTAACGTCAGTACGCTTTGCAGGACATCTAGGAGCCTCGCGTGGGCACCCTATTCCCTGCAAGAACACTGAGGACCCTCAGGCCCCCATGGGCCTGCTAAGCCACATCCAGGCCCGTAGCCCTTCGGAGCCACTCTGTGTATGCCGAGCGTAGGGCAACAGACTGCAGTCTTTCTTGGGACAGCTTGATTTCCCCAGCACTCCCACAGGTCCACGAACACTGTTCTAGCAGGTCCAACGTGCCGTGCAAGTCTGACTCATTGCCCTAGTCTGAGCTGCACTGAGAAAAACCCTCGGCTTCGTATTCCATCTGGGACCCCGTGTCTGAAGTCACCCTGCCTCCAGGAGAATGTCGGCTTGCGTTCCAACTGCAACTAAAGCCGAGTTCCTCGGGTAACACTGCAGGCTTTTGAAGAGCCACGGGCCCGGAGGCCTAGCTGGGGCTTTCCTTGGTTGAGGCAGTTCACTAGATGCAGTACACCCTGCTTCGAGGAGTTGATTCAGGGAAGTAACCACTTGGTAACCTGTGTCTCTTTGGACTTGTTAGAAAGCACAGGGATGTATGCTGCGTGTGCCCGCGGAAATGGGGGCCTGATGGAACTAGCCTTGCTTTCCCATTTTGAAAGCTCCATTCATGCTGCCTTGAAGCTACTTGAAATTGACTGCTGTTGACAGGCCACTAGCCGCTGTAGGCATGGCTCTGGGACGAAAATGAGTTTTGTCCAGCTAAGCCGGGTGCTTCGGTGGCCGGGGTGGAGCTCATCCTGCCACGCTCTAGAGCTAAAGGGAAACTCAACGTGAGTCCTGGCCTCGAGGTAAGTCCCTGAGTAACCGCGCAGAAAGGGCGGCATGCAGCTGTTTCCATGAGGTATTAGTCGCTGTTCTGCTTTATTTTATTTTATTTTTTTAATTTTTTATTGTTGTTTTAAGATTGATCGATTGATTGATTGATTGCTATGTTGGGTCTTCGTTTCCGTGCTAGGGCTCTCCCCAGTTGCGGTAAGTGGGGGCCACTCTTCATCGCGGTGCGTGGGCCTCTCACTCTCGCGGCCTCTCTTGTTGCGGAGCACAGGCTCCAGAGGCGCAGGCTCAGTAGTTGTGGCTCACGGGCCCAGTTGCCCCACGGCATGTGGAATCCTCCCAGACCAGGGCTCGAACCCGTGTGCCCTGCATTGGCAGGCAGATTCTCAACCACTGCGCCACCAGGGAAGCCCCTGTTCTGCTTTATTTCAAAGGAAGTACCCTTTTCAGGACTCCTAGGCCCCTCGGGTGTGCATCATTTTCCCTCCAAGATCCGTGAGTACCTCCAGACCCCTGTGGGCTTGCTGAGCAACATCGAGGCCCAAAGGTCGGTCCCTCGGAGGCCCTCTGTGTATGCCGAGTGATGGGCAACACACTGCTCGTTCTTTAAGGAGAGCTATATTTCCAGAGCACTGGAACAATCTCAGGACCACATTTCTACCCAGTGCGACGTGCCATGGAAGTGTTCGTCATGGCCCCCGTCTGAGCTGCCATGAGAAAACACTCTGCTTAGGATTCTTCGAGGACCTCGTACCTGAAGTCACTCTGCTCGAGGAGAAAGTCAGCATCCTACCATGCTGTGTCGCTAACGGGACACTCAGCATCAGCAGTTGCCTCGAGGTAAGGCCCTGAATTGCCATGCAGAAGCGGAGGCGTGCAGCAGTTTCCAGGAGGCCATAGCCGTTGCTCTGCATTATGTTAACGTCAGTACGCTTTGCAGGACATCTAGGAGCCTCGCGTGGGCACCCTATTCCCTGCAAGAACACTGAGGACCCTCAGGCCCCCATGGGCCTGCTAAGCCACATCCAGGCCCGTAGCCCTTCGGAGCCACTCTGTGTATGCCGAGCGTAGGGCAACAGACTGCAGTCTTTCTTGGGACAGCTTGATTTCCCCAGCACTCCCACAGGTCCACGAACACTGTTCTAGCAGGTCCAACGTGCCGTGCAAGTCTGACTCATTGCCCTAGTCTGAGCTGCACTGAGAAAAACCCTCGGCTTCGTATTCCATCTGGGACCCCGTGTCTGAAGTCACCCTGCCTCCAGGAGAATGTCGGCTTGCGTTCCAACTGCAACTAAAGCCGAGTTCCTCGGGTAACACTGCAGGCTTTTGAAGAGCCACGGGCCCGGAGGCCTAGCTGGGGCTTTCCTTGGTTGAGGCAGTTCACTAGATGCAGTACACCCTGCTTCGAGGAGTTGATTCAGGGAAGTAACCACTTGGTAACCTGTGTCTCTTTGGACTTGTTAGAAAGCACAGGGATGTATGCTGCGTGTGCCCGCGGAAATGGGGGCCTGATGGAACTAGCCTTGCTTTCCCATTTTGAAAGCTCCATTCATGCTGCCTTGAAGCTACTTGAAATTGACTGCTGTTGACAGGCCACTAGCCGCTGTAGGCATGGCTCTGGGACGAAAATGAGTTTTGTCCAGCTAAGCCGGGTGCTTCGGTGGCCGGGGTGGAGCTCATCCTGCCACGCTCTAGAGCTAAAGGGAAACTCAACGTGAGTCCTGGCCTCGAGGTAAGTCCCTGAGTAACCGCGCAGAAAGGGCGGCATGCAGCTGTTTCCATGAGGTATTAGTCGCTGTTCTGCTTTATTTTATTTTATTTTTTTAATTTTTTATTGTTGTTTTAAGATTGATCGATTGATTGATTGATTGCTATGTTGGGTCTTCTTTTCCGTGATAGGGCTCTCCCCAGTTGCGGTAAGTGGGGGCCACTCTTCATCGCGGTGCGTGGGCCTCTCAGTCTCGCGGCCTCTCTTGTTGCGGAGCACAGGCTCCAGAGGCGCAGGCTCAGTAGTTGTGGCTCACGGGCCCAGTTGCCCCACGGCATGTGGAATCCTCCCAGACCAGGGCTCGAACCCGTGTGCCCTGCATTGGCAGGCAGATTCTCAACCACTGCGCCACCAGGGAAGCCCCTGTTCTGCTTTATTTCAAAGGAAGTACCCTTTTCAGGACTCCTAGGCCCCTCGGGTGTGCATCATTTTCCCTCCAAGATCCGTGAGTACCTCCAGACCCCTGTGGGCTTGCCGAGCAACATCGAGGCCCAAAGGTCGGTCCCTCGGAGGCCCTCTGTGTATGCCGAGTGATGGGCAACACACTGCTCGTTCTTTAAGGAGAGCTATATTTCCAGAGCACTGGAACAGTCTCAGGACCACATTTCTACCCAGTGCGACGTGCCATGGAAGTGTTCGTCATGGCCCCCGTCTGAGCTGCCATGAGAAAACACTCTGCTTAGGATTCTTCGAGGACCTCGTACCTGAAGTCACTCTGCTCGAGGAGAAAGTCAGCATCCTACCATGCTGTGTCGCTAACGGGACACTCAGCATCAGCAGTTGCCTCGAGGTAAGGCCCTGAATTGCCATGCAGAAGCGGAGGCGTGCAGCAGTTTCCAGGAGGCCATAGCCGTTGCTCTGCATTATGTTAACGTCAGTACGCTTTGCAGGACATCTAGGAGCCTCGCGTGGGCACCCTATTCCCTGCAAGAACACTGAGGACCCTCAGGCCCCCATGGGCCTGCTAAGCCACATCCAGGCCCGTAGCCCTTCGGAGCCACTCTGTGTATGCCGAGCGTAGGGCAACAGACTGCAGTCTTTCTTGGGAGAGCTTGATTTCCCCAGCACTCCCACAGGTCCACGAACACTGTTCTAGCAGGTCCAACATGCCTTGCAAGTCTGACTCATTGCCCTAGTCTGAGCTGCACTGAGAAAAACCCTCGGCTTCGTATTCCATCTGGGACCCCGTGTCTGAAGTCACCCTGCCTCCAGGAGAATGTCGGCTTGCGTTCCAACTGCAACTAAAGCCGAGTTCCTCGGGTAACACTGCAGGCTTTTGAAGAGCCACGGGCCCGGAGGCCTACCTGGGGCTTTCCTTGGTTGAGGCAGTTCACTAGATGCAGTACACCCTGCTTCGAGGAGTTGATTCAGGGAAGTAACCACTTGGTAACCTGTGTCTCTTTGGACTTGTTAGAAAGCACAGGGATGTATGCTGCGTGTGCCCGCGGAAATGGGGGCCTGATGGAACTAGCCTTGCTTTCCCATTTTGAAAGCTCCATTCATGCTGCCTTGAAGCTACTTGAAATTGACTGCTGTTGACAGGCCACTAGCCGCTGTAGGCATGGCTCTGGGACGAAAATGAGTTTTGTCCAGCTAAGCCGGGTGCTTCGATGGCCGGGCTGGAGCTCATCCTGCCACGCTCTAGAGCTAAAGGGAAACTCAACGTGAGTCCTGGCCTCGAGGTAAGTCCCTGAGTAACCGCGCAGAAAGGGCAGCATGCAGCTGTTTCCATGAGGTATTAGTCGCTGTTCTGCTTTATTTTATTTTATTTTTTTAATTTTTTATTGTTGTTTTAAGATTGATCGATTGATTGATTGATTGCTATGTTGGGTCTTCGTTTCCGTGCTAGGGCTCTCCCCAGTTGCGGTAAGTGGGGGCCACTCTTCATCGCGGTGCGTGGGCCTCTCAGTCTCGTGGCCTCTCTTGTTGCGGAGCACAGGCTCCAGAGGCGCAGGCTCAGTAGTTGTGGCTCACGGGCCCAGTTGCCCCACGGCATGTGGAATCCTCCCAGACCAGGGCTCGAACCCGTGTGCCCTGCATTGGCAGGCAGATTCTCAACCACTGCGCCACCAGGGAAGCCCCTGTTCTGCTTTATTTCAAAGGAAGTACCCTTTTCAGGACTCCTAGGCCCCTCGGGTGTGCATCATTTTCCCTCCAAGATCCGTAAGTACCTCCAGACCCCTGTGGGCTTGCTGAGCAACATCGAGGCCCAAAGGTCGGTCCCTCGGAGGCCCTCTGTGTATGCCGAGTGATGGGCAACACACTGCTCGTTCTTTAAGGAGAGCTATATTTCCAGAGCACTGGAACAATCTCAGGACCACATTTCTACCCAGTGCGACGTGCCATGGAAGTGTTCGTCATGGCCCCCGTCTGAGCTGCCATGAGAAAACACTCTGCTTAGGATTCTTCGAGGACCTCGTACCTGAAGTCACTCTGCTCGAGGAGAAAGTCAGCATCCTACCATGCTGTGTCGCTAACGGGACACTCAGCATCAGCAGTTGCCTCGAGGTAAGGCCCTGAATTGCCATGCAGAAGCGGAGGCGTGCAGCAGTTTCCAGGAGGCCATAGCCGTTGCTCTGCATTATGTTAACGTCAGTACGCTTTGCAGGACATCTAGGAGCCTCGCGTGGGCACCCTATTCCCTGCAAGAACACTGAGGACCCTCAGGCCCCCATGGGCCTGCTAAGCCACATCCAGGCCCGTAGCCCTTCGGAGCCACTCTGTGTATGCCGAGCGTAGGACAACAGACTGCAGTCTTTCTTGGGACAGCTTGATTTCCCCAGCACTCCCACAGGTCCACGAACACTGTTCTAGCAGGTCCAACGTGCCGTGCAAGTCTGACTCATTGCCCTAGTCTGAGCTGCACTGAGAAAAACCCTCGGCTTCGTATTCCATCTGGGACCCCGTGTCTGAAGTCACCCTGCCTCCAGGAGAATGTCGGCTTGCGTTCCAACTGCAACTAAAGCCGAGTTCCTCGGGTAACACTGCAGGCTTTTGAAGAGCCACGGGCCCGGAGGCCTAGCTGGGGCTTTCCTTGGTTGAGGCAGTTCACTAGATGCAGTACACCCTGCTTCGAGGAGTTGATTCAGGGAAGTAACCACTTGGTAACCTGTGTCTCTTTGGACTTGTTAGAAAGCACAGGGATGTATGCTGCGTGTGCCCGCGGAAATGGGGGCCTGATGGAACTATCCTTGCTTTCCCATTTTGAAAGCTCCATTCATGCTGCCTTGAAGCTACTTGAAATTGACTGCTGTTGACAGGCCACTAGCCGCTGTAGGCATGGCTCTGGGACGAAAATGAGTTTTGTCTAGCTAAGCCGGGTGCTTCGGTGGCCGGGGTGGAGCTCATCCTGCCACGCTCTAGAGCTAAAGGGAAACTCAACGTGAGTCCTGGCCTCGAGGTAAGTCCCTGAGTAACCGCGCAGAAAGGGCGGCATGCAGCTGTTTCCATGAGGTATTAGTCGCTGTTCTGCTTTATTTTATTTTATTTTTTTAATTTTTTATTGTTGTTTTAAGATTGATCGATTGATTGATTGATTGCTATGTTGGGTCTTCGTTTCCGTGCTAGGGCTCTCCCCAGTTGCGGTAAGTGGGGGCCACTCTTCATCGCGGTGCGTGGGCCTCTCAGTCTCGCGGCCTCTCTTGTTGCGGAGCACAGGCTCCAGAGGCGCAGGCTCAGTAGTTGTGGCTCACGGGCCCAGTTGCCCCACGGCATGTGGAATCCTCCCAGACCAGGGCTCGAACCCGTGTGCCCTGCATTGGCAGGCAGATTCTCAACCACTGCGCCACCAGGGAAGCCCCTGTTCTGCTTTATTTCAAAGGAAGTACCCTTTTCAGGACTCCTAGGCCCCTCGGGTGTGCATCATTTTCCCTCCAAGATCCGTAAGTACCTCCAGACCCCTGTGGGCTTGCTGAGCAACATCGAGGCCCAAAGGTCGGTCCCTCGGAGGCCCTCTGTGTATGCCGAGTGATGGGCAACACACTGCTCGTTCTTTAAGGAGAGCTATATTTCCAGAGCACTGGAACAATCTCAGGACCACATTTCTACCCAGTGCGACGTGCCATGGAAGTGTTCGTCATGGCCCCCGTCTGAGCTGCCATGAGAAAACACTCTGCTTAGGATTCTTCGAGGACCTCGTACCTGAAGTCACTCTGCTCGAGGAGAAAGTCAGCATCCTACCATGCTGTGTCGCTAACGGGACACTCAGCATCAGCAGTTGCCTCGAGGTAAGGCCCTGAATTGCCATGCAGAAGCGGAGGCGTGCAGCAGTTTCCAGGAGGCCATAGCCGTTGCTCTGCATTATGTTAACGTCAGTACGCTTTGCAGGACATCTAGGAGCCTCGCGTGGGCACCCTATTCCCTACAAGAACACTGAGGACCCTCAGGCCCCCATGGGCCTGCTAAGCCACATCCAGGCCCGTAGCCCTTCGGAGCCACTCTGTGTATGCCGAGCGTAGGGCAACAGACTGCAGTCTTTCTTGGGACAGCTTGATTTCCCCAGCACTCCCACAGGTCCACGAACACTGTTCTAGCAGGTCCAACGTGCCGTGCAAGTCTGACTCATTGCCCTAGTCTGAGCTGCACTGAGAAAAACCCTCGGCTTCGTATTCCATCTGGGACCCCGTGTCTGAAGTCACCCTGCCTCCAGGAGAATGTCGGCTTGCGTTCCAACTGCAACTAAAGCCGAGTTCCTCGGGTAACACTGCAGGCTTTTGAAGAGCCACGGGCCCGGAGGCCTAGCTGGGGCTTTCCTTGGTTGAGGCAGTTCACTAGATGCAGTACACCCTGCTTCGAGGAGTTGATTCAGGGAAGTAACCACTTGGTAACCTGTGTCTCTTTGGACTTGTTAGAAAGCACAGGGATGTATGCTGCGTGTGCCCGCGGAAATGGGGGCCTGATGGAACTAGCCTTGCTTTCCCATTTTGAAAGCTCCATTCATGCTGCCTTGAAGCTACTTGAAATTGACTGCTGTTGACAGGCCACTAGCCGCTGTAGGCATGGCTCTGGGACGAAAATGAGTTTTGTCCAGCTAAGCCGGGTGCTTCGGTGGCCGGGGTGGAGCTCATCCTGCCACGCTCTAGAGCTAAAGGGAAACTCAACGTGAGTCCTGGCCTCGAGGTAAGTCCCTGAGTAACCGCGCAGAAAGGGCGGCATGCAGCTGTTTCCATGAGGTATTAGTCGCTGTTCTGCTTTATTTTATTTTATTTTTTTAATTTTTTATTGTTGTTTTAAGATTGATCGATTGATTGATTGATTGCTATGTTGGGTCTTCTTTTCCGTGCTAGGGCTCTCCCCAGTTGCGGTAAGTGGGGGCCACTCTTCATCGCGGTGCGTGGGCCTCTCAGTCTCGCGGCCTCTCTTGTTGCGGAGCACAGGCTCCAGAGGCGCAGGCTCAGTAGTTGTGGCTCACGGGCCCAGTTGCCCCACGGCATGTGGAATCCTCCCAGACCAGGGCTCGAACCCGTGTGCCCTGCATTGGCAGGCAGATTCTCAACCACTGCGCCACCAGGGAAGCCCCTGTTCTGCTTTATTTCAAAGGAAGTACCCTTTTCAGGACTCCTAGGCCCCTCGGGTGTGCATCATTTTCCCTCCAAGATCCGTGAGTACCTCCAGACCCCTGTGGGCTTGCTGAGCAACATCGAGGCCCAAAGGTCGGTCCCTCGGAGGCCCTCTGTGTATGCCGAGTGATGGGCAACACACTGCTCGTTCTTTAAGGAGAGCTATATTTCCAGAGCACTGGAACAGTCTCAGGACCACATTTCTACCCAGTGCGACGTGCCATGGAAGTGTTCGTCATGGCCCCCGTCTGAGCTGCCATGAGAAAACACTCTGCTTAGGATTCTTCGAGGACCTCGTACCTGAAGTCACTCTGCTCGAGGAGAAAGTCAGCATCCTACCATGCTGTGTCGCTAACGGGACACTCAGCATCAGCAGTTGCCTCGAGGTAAGGCCCTGAATTGCCATGCAGAAGCGGAGGCGTGCAGCAGTTTCCAGGAGGCCATAGCCGTTGCTCTGCATTATGTTAACGTCAGTACGCTTTGCAGGACATCTAGGAGCCTCGCGTGGGCACCCTATTCCCTGCAAGAACACTGAGGACCCTCAGGCCCCCATGGGCCTGCTAAGCCACATCCAGGCCCGTAGCCCTTCGGAGCCACTCTGTGTATGCCGAGCGTAGGGCAACAGACTGCAGTCTTTCTTGGGACAGCTTGATTTCCCCAGCACTCCCACAGGTCCACGAACACTGTTCTAGCAGGTCCAACGTGCCGTGCAAGTCTGACTCATTGCCCTAGTCTGAGCTGCACTGAGAAAAACCCTCGGCTTCGTATTCCATCTGGGACCCCGTGTCTGAAGTCACCCTGCCTCCAGGAGAATGTCGGCTTGCGTTCCAACTGCAACTAAAGCCGAGTTCCTCGGGTAACACTGCAGGCTTTTGAAGAGCCACGGGCCCGGAGGCCTAGCTGGGGCTTTCCTTGGTTGAGGCAGTTCACTAGATGCAGTACACCCTGCTTCGAGGAGTTGATTCAGGGAAGTAACCACTTGGTAACCTGTGTCTCTTTGGACTTGTTAGAAAGCACAGGGATGTATGCTGCGTGTGCCCGCGGAAATGGGGGCCTGATGGAACTAGCCTTGCTTTCCCATTTTGAAAGCTCCATTCATGCTGCCTTGAAGCTACTTGAAATTGACTGCTGTTGACAGGCCACTAGCCGCTGTAGGCATGGCTCTGGGACGAAAATGAGTTTTGTCCAGCTAAGCCGGGTGCTTCGGTGGCCGGGGTGGAGCTCATCCTGCCACGCTCTAGAGCTAAAGGGAAACTCAACGTGAGTCCTGGCCTCGAGGTAAGTCCCTGAGTAACCGCGCAGAAAGGGCGGCATGCAGCTGTTTCCATGAGGTATTAGTCGCTGTTCTGCTTTATTTTATTTTATTTTTTTAATTTTTTATTGTTGTTTTAAGATTGATCGATTGATTGATTGATTGCTATGTTGGGTCTTCGTTTCCGTGCTAGGGCTCTCCCCAGTTGCGGTAAGTGGGGGCCACTCTTCATCGCGGTGCGTGGGCCTCTCACTCTCGCGGCCTCTCTTGTTGCGGAGCACAGGCTCCAGAGGCGCAGGCTCAGTAGTTGTGGCTCACGGGCCCAGTTGCCCCACGGCATGTGGAATCCTCCCAGACCAGGGCTCGAACCCGTGTGCCCTGCATTGGCAGGCAGATTCTCAACCACTGCGCCACCAGGGAAGCCCCTGTTCTGCTTTATTTCAAAGGAAGTACCCTTTTCAGGACTCCTAGGCCCCTCGGGTGTGCATCATTTTCCCTCCAAGATCCGTGAGTACCTCCAGACCCCTGTGGGCTTGCTGAGCAACATCGAGGCCCAAAGGTCGGTCCCTCGGAGGCCCTCTGTGTATGCCGAGTGATGGGCAACACACTGCTCGTTCTTTAAGGAGAGCTATATTTCCAGAGCACTGGAACAATCTCAGGACCACATTTCTACCCAGTGCGACGTGCCATGGAAGTGTTCGTCATGGCCCCCGTCTGAGCTGCCATGAGAAAACACTCTGCTTAGGATTCTTCGAGGACCTCGTACCTGAAGTCACTCTGCTCGAGGAGAAAGTCAGCATCCTACCATGCTGTGTCGCTAACGGGACACTCAGCATCAGCAGTTGCCTCGAGGTAAGGCCCTGAATTGCCATGCAGAAGCGGAGGCGTGCAGCAGTTTCCAGGAGGCCATAGCCGTTGCTCTGCATTATGTTAACGTCAGTACGCTTTGCAGGACATCTAGGAGCCTCGCGTGGGCACCCTATTCCCTGCAAGAACACTGAGGACCCTCAGGCCCCCATGGGCCTGCTAAGCCACATCCAGGCCCGTAGCCCTTCGGAGCCACTCTGTGTATGCCGAGCGTAGGGCAACAGACTGCAGTCTTTCTTGGGACAGCTTGATTTCCCCAGCACTCCCACAGGTCCACGAACACTGTTCTAGCAGGTCCAACGTGCCGTGCAAGTCTGACTCATTGCCCTAGTCTGAGCTGCACTGAGAAAAACCCTCGGCTTCGTATTCCATCTGGGACCCCGTGTCTGAAGTCACCCTGCCTCCAGGAGAATGTCGGCTTGCGTTCCAACTGCAACTAAAGCCGAGTTCCTCGGGTAACACTGCAGGCTTTTGAAGAGCCACGGGCCCGGAGGCCTAGCTGGGGCTTTCCTTGGTTGAGGCAGTTCACTAGATGCAGTACACCCTGCTTCGAGGAGTTGATTCAGGGAAGTAACCACTTGGTAACCTGTGTCTCTTTGGACTTGTTAGAAAGCACAGGGATGTATGCTGCGTGTGCCCGCGGAAATGGGGGCCTGATGGAACTAGCCTTGCTTTCCCATTTTGAAAGCTCCATTCATGCTGCCTTGAAGCTACTTGAAATTGACTGCTGTTGACAGGCCACTAGCCGCTGTAGGCATGGCTCTGGGACGAAAATGAGTTTTGTCCAGCTAAGCCGGGTGCTTCGGTGGCCGGGGTGGAGCTCATCCTGCCACGCTCTAGAGCTAAAGGGAAACTCAACGTGAGTCCTGGCCTCGAGGTAAGTCCCTGAGTAACCGCGCAGAAAGGGCGGCATGCAGCTGTTTCCATGAGGTATTAGTCGCTGTTCTGCTTTATTTTATTTTATTTTTTTAATTTTTTATTGTTGTTTTAAGATTGATCGATTGATTGATTGATTGCTATGTTGGGTCTTCTTTTCCGTGATAGGGCTCTCCCCAGTTGCGGTAAGTGGGGGCCACTCTTCATCGCGGTGCGTGGGCCTCTCAGTCTCGCGGCCTCTCTTGTTGCGGAGCACAGGCTCCAGAGGCGCAGGCTCAGTAGTTGTGGCTCACGGGCCCAGTTGCCCCACGGCATGTGGAATCCTCCCAGACCAGGGCTCGAACCCGTGTGCCCTGCATTGGCAGGCAGATTCTCAACCACTGCGCCACCAGGGAAGCCCCTGTTCTGCTTTATTTCAAAGGAAGTACCCTTTTCAGGACTCCTAGGCCCCTCGGGTGTGCATCATTTTCCCTCCAAGATCCGTGAGTACCTCCAGACCCCTGTGGGCTTGCCGAGCAACATCGAGGCCCAAAGGTCGGTCCCTCGGAGGCCCTCTGTGTATGCCGAGTGATGGGCAACACACTGCTCGTTCTTTAAGGAGAGCTATATTTCCAGAGCACTGGAACAGTCTCAGGACCACATTTCTACCCAGTGCGACGTGCCATGGAAGTGTTCGTCATGGCCCCCGTCTGAGCTGCCATGAGAAAACACTCTGCTTAGGATTCTTCGAGGACCTCGTACCTGAAGTCACTCTGCTCGAGGAGAAAGTCAGCATCCTACCATGCTGTGTCGCTAACGGGACACTCAGCATCAGCAGTTGCCTCGAGGTAAGGCCCTGAATTGCCATGCAGAAGCGGAGGCGTGCAGCAGTTTCCAGGAGGCCATAGCCGTTGCTCTGCATTATGTTAACGTCAGTACGCTTTGCAGGACATCTAGGAGCCTCGCGTGGGCACCCTATTCCCTGCAAGAACACTGAGGACCCTCAGGCCCCCATGGGCCTGCTAAGCCACATCCAGGCCCGTAGCCCTTCGGAGCCACTCTGTGTATGCCGAGCGTAGGGCAACAGACTGCAGTCTTTCTTGGGAGAGCTTGATTTCCCCAGCACACCCACAGGTCCACGAACACTGTTCTAGCAGGTCCAACATGCCTTGCAAGTCTGACTCATTGCCCTAGTCTGAGCTGCACTGAGAAAAACCCTCGGCTTCGTATTCCATCTGGGACCCCGTGTCTGAAGTCACCCTGCCTCCAGGAGAATGTCGGCTTGCGTTCCAACTGCAACTAAAGCCGAGTTCCTCGGGTAACACTGCAGGCTTTTGAAGAGCCACGGGCCCGGAGGCCTACCTGGGGCTTTCCTTGGTTGAGGCAGTTCACTAGATGCAGTACACCCTGCTTCGAGGAGTTGATTCAGGGAAGTAACCACTTGGTAACCTGTGTCTCTTTGGACTTGTTAGAAAGCACAGGGATGTATGCTGCGTGTGCCCGCGGAAATGGGGGCCTGATGGAACTAGCCTTGCTTTCCCATTTTGAAAGCTCCATTCATGCTGCCTTGAAGCTACTTGAAATTGACTGCTGTTGACAGGCCACTAGCCGCTGTAGGCATGGCTCTGGGACGAAAATGAGTTTTGTCCAGCTAAGCCGGGTGCTTCGATGGCCGGGCTGGAGCTCATCCTGCCACGCTCTAGAGCTAAAGGGAAACTCAACGTGAGTCCTGGCCTCGAGGTAAGTCCCTGAGTAACCGCGCAGAAAGGGCAGCATGCAGCTGTTTCCATGAGGTATTAGTCGCTGTTCTGCTTTATTTTATTTTATTTTTTTAATTTTTTATTGTTGTTTTAAGATTGATCGATTGATTGATTGATTGCTATGTTGGGTCTTCGTTTCCGTGCTAGGGCTCTCCCCAGTTGCGGTAAGTGGGGGCCACTCTTCATCGCGGTGCGTGGGCCTCTCAGTCTCGTGGCCTCTCTTGTTGCGGAGCACAGGCTCCAGAGGCGCAGGCTCAGTAGTTGTGGCTCACGGGCCCAGTTGCCCCACGGCATGTGGAATCCTCCCAGACCAGGGCTCGAACCCGTGTGCCCTGCATTGGCAGGCAGATTCTCAACCACTGCGCCACCAGGGAAGCCCCTGTTCTGCTTTATTTCAAAGGAAGTACCCTTTTCAGGACTCCTAGGCCCCTCGGGTGTGCATCATTTTCCCTCCAAGATCCGTAAGTACCTCCAGACCCCTGTGGGCTTGCTGAGCAACATCGAGGCCCAAAGGTCGGTCCCTCGGAGGCCCTCTGTGTATGCCGAGTGATGGGCAACACACTGCTCGTTCTTTAAGGAGAGCTATATTTCCAGAGCACTGGAACAATCTCAGGACCACATTTCTACCCAGTGCGACGTGTCATGGAAGTGTTCGTCATGGCCCCCGTCTGAGCTGCCATGAGAAAACACTCTGCTTAGGATTCTTCGAGGACCTCGTACCTGAAGTCACTCTGCTCGAGGAGAAAGTCAGCATCCTACCATGCTGTGTCGCTAACGGGACACTCAGCATCAGCAGTTGCCTCGAGGTAAGGCCCTGAATTGCCATGCAGAAGCGGAGGCGTGCAGCAGTTTCCAGGAGGCCATAGCCGTTGCTCTGCATTATGTTAACGTCAGTACGCTTTGCAGGACATCTAGGAGCCTCGCGTGGGCACCCTATTCCCTGCAAGAACACTGAGGACCCTCAGGCCCCCATGGGCCTGCTAAGCCACATCCAGGCCCGTAGCCCTTCGGAGCCACTCTGTGTATGCCGAGCGTAGGACAACAGACTGCAGTCTTTCTTGGGACAGCTTGATTTCCCCAGCACTCCCACAGGTCCACGAACACTGTTCTAGCAGGTCCAACGTGCCGTGCAAGTCTGACTCATTGCCCTAGTCTGAGCTGCACTGAGAAAAACCCTCGGCTTCGTATTCCATCTGGGACCCCGTGTCTGAAGTCACCCTGCCTCCAGGAGAATGTCGGCTTGCGTTCCAACTGCAACTAAAGCCGAGTTCCTCGGGTAACACTGCAGGCTTTTGAAGAGCCACGGGCCCGGAGGCCTAGCTGGGGCTTTCCTTGGTTGAGGCAGTTCACTAGATGCAGTACACCCTGCTTCGAGGAGTTGATTCAGGGAAGTAACCACTTGGTAACCTGTGTCTCTTTGGACTTGTTAGAAAGCACAGGGATGTATGCTGCGTGTGCCCGCGGAAATGGGGGCCTGATGGAACTATCCTTGCTTTCCCATTTTGAAAGCTCCATTCATGCTGCCTTGAAGCTACTTGAAATTGACTGCTGTTGACAGGCCACTAGCCGCTGTAGGCATGGCTCTGGGACGAAAATGAGTTTTGTCTAGCTAAGCCGGGTGCTTCGGTGGCCGGGGTGGAGCTCATCCTGCCACGCTCTAGAGCTAAAGGGAAACTCAACGTGAGTCCTGGCCTCGAGGTAAGTCCCTGAGTAACCGCGCAGAAAGGGCGGCATGCAGCTGTTTCCATGAGGTATTAGTCGCTGTTCTGCTTTATTTTATTTTATTTTTTTAATTTTTTATTGTTGTTTTAAGATTGATCGATTGATTGATTGATTGCTATGTTGGGTCTTCGTTTCCGTGCTAGGGCTCTCCCCAGTTGCGGTAAGTGGGGGCCACTCTTCATCGCGGTGCGTGGGCCTCTCAGTCTCGCGGCCTCTCTTGTTGCGGAGCACAGGCTCCAGAGGCGCAGGCTCAGTAGTTGTGGCTCACGGGCCCAGTTGCCCCACGGCATGTGGAATCCTCCCAGACCAGGGCTCGAACCCGTGTGCCCTGCATTGGCAGGCAGATTCTCAACCACTGCGCCACCAGGGAAGCCCCTGTTCTGCTTTATTTCAAAGGAAGTACCCTTTTCAGGACTCCTAGGCCCCTCGGGTGTGCATCATTTTCCCTCCAAGATCCGTGAGTACCTCCAGACCCCTGTGGGCTTGCTGAGCAACATCGAGGCCCAAAGGTCGGTCCCTCGGAGGCCCTCTGTGTATGCCGAGTGATGGGCAACACACTGCTCGTTCTTTAAGGAGAGCTATATTTCCAGAGCACTGGAACAGTCTCAGGACCACATTTCTACCCAGTGCGACGTGCCATGGAAGTGTTCGTCATGGCCCCCGTCTGAGCTGCCATGAGAAAACACTCTGCTTAGGATTCTTCGAGGACCTCGTACCTGAAGTCACTCTGCTCGAGGAGAAAGTCAGCATCCTACCATGCTGTGTCGCTAACGGGACACTCAGCATCAGCAGTTGCCTCGAGGTAAGGCCCTGAATTGCCATGCAGAAGCGGAGGCGTGCAGCAGTTTCCAGGAGGCCATAGCCGTTGCTCTGCATTATGTTAACGTCAGTACGCTTTGCAGGACATCTAGGAGCCTCGCGTGGGCACCCTATTCCCTGCAAGAACACTGAGGACCCTCAGGCCCCCATGGGCCTGCTAAGCCACATCCAGGCCCGTAGCCCTTCGGAGCCACTCTGTGTATGCCGAGCGTAGGGCAACAGACTGCAGTCTTTCTTGGGACAGCTTGATTTCCCCAGCACTCCCACAGGTCCACGAACACTGTTCTAGCAGGTCCAACGTGCCGTGCAAGTCTGACTCATTGCCCTAGTCTGAGCTGCACTGAGAAAAACCCTCGGCTTCGTATTCCATCTGGGACCCCGTGTCTGAAGTCACCCTGCCTCCAGGAGAATGTCGGCTTGCGTTCCAACTGCAACTAAAGCCGAGTTCCTCGGGTAACACTGCAGGCTTTTGAAGAGCCACGGGCCCGGAGGCCTAGCTGGGGCTTTCCTTGGTTGAGGCAGTTCACTAGATGCAGTACACCCTGCTTCGAGGAGTTGATTCAGGGAAGTAACCACTTGGTAACCTGTGTCTCTTTGGACTTGTTAGAAAGCACAGGGATGTATGCTGCGTGTGCCCGTGGAAATGGGGGCCTAATGGAACTAGCCTTGCTTTCCCATTTTGAAAGCTCCATTCATGCTGCCTTGAAGCTACTTGAAATTGACTGCTGTTGACAGGCCACTAGCCGTTGTAGGCATGGCTCTGGGACGAAAATGAGTTTTGTCTAGCTAAGCCGGGTGCTTCGGTGGCCGGGGTGGAGCTCATCCTGCCACGCTCTAGAGCTAAAGGGAAACTCAACGTGAGTCCTTGCCTCGAGGTAAGTCCCTGAGTAACCGCGAAGAAAGGGCGGCATGCAGCTGTTTCCATGAGGTATTAGTCGCTGTTCTGCTTTATTTTATTTTATTTTTTTAATTTTTTATTGTTGTTTTAAGATTGATCGATTGATTGATTGATTGCTATGTTGGGTCTTCGTTTCCGTGCTAGGGCTCTCCCCAGTTGCGGTAAGTGGGGGCCACTCTTCATCGCGGTGCGTGGGCCTCTCAGTCTCGCGGCCTCTCTTGTTGCGGAGCACAGGCTCCAGAGGCGCAGGCTCAGTAGTTGTGGCTCACGGGCCCAGTTGCCCCACGGCATGTGGAATCCTCCCAGACCAGGGCTCGAACCCGTGTGCCCTGCATTGGCAGGCAGATTCTCAACCACTGCGCCACCAGGGAAGCCCCTGTTCTGCTTTATTTCAAAGGAAGTACCCTTTTCAGGACTCCTAGGCCCCTCGGGTGTGCATCATTTTCCCTCCAAGATCCGTGAGTACCTCCAGACCCCTGTGGGCTTGCTGAGCAACATCGAGGCCCAAAGGTCGGTCCCTCGGAGGCCCTCTGTGTATGCCGAGTGATGGGCAACACACTGCTCGTTCTTTAAGGAGAGCTATATTTCCAGAGCACTGGAACAGTCTCAGGACCACGTTTCTACCCAGTGCGACGTGCCATGGAAGTGTTCGTCATGGCCCCCGTCTGAGCTGCCATGAGAAAACACTCTGCTTAGGATTCTTCGAGGACCTCGTACCTGAAGTCACTCTGCTCGAGGAGAAAGTCAGCATCCTACCATGCTGTGTCGCTAACGGGACACTCAGCATCAGCAGTTGCCTCGAGGTAAGGCCCTGAATTGCCATGCAGAAGCGGAGGCGTGCAGCAGTTTCCAGGAGGCCATAGCCGTTGCTCTGCATTATTTTAACGTCAGTACGCTTTGCAGGACATCTAGGAGCCTCGCGTGGGCACCCTATTCCCTGCAAGAACACTGAGGACCCTCAGGCCCCCATGGGCCTGCTAAGCCACATCCAGGCCCGTAGCCCTTCGGAGCCACTCTGTGTATGCCGAGCGTAGGGCAACAGACTGCAGTCTTTCTTGGGACAGCTTGATTTCCCCAGCACTCCCACAGGTCCACGAACACTGTTCTAGCAGGTCCAACGTGCCGTGCAAGTCTGACTCATTGCCCTAGTCTGAGCTGCACTGAGAAAAACCCTCGGCTTCGTATTCCATCTGGGACCCCGTGTCTGAAGTCACCCTGCCTCCAGGAGAATGTCGGCTTGCGTTCCAACTGCAACTAAAGCCCAGTTTCTCGGGTAACACTGCAGGCTTTTGAAGAGCCACGGGCCCGGAGGCCTAGCTGGGGCTTTCCTTGGTTGAGGCAGTTCACTAGATGCAGTACACCCTGCTTCGAGGAGTTGATTCAGGGAAGTAACCACTTGGTAACCTGTGTCTCTTTGGACTTGTTAGAAAGCACAGGGATGTATGCTGCGTGTGCCCGCGGAAATGGGGGCCTGATGGAACTAGACTTGCTTTCCCATTTTGAAAGCTCCATTCATGCTGCCTTGAAGCTACTTGAAATTGACTGCTGTTGACAGGCCACTAGCCGCTGTAGGCATGGCTCTGGGACGAAAATGAGTTTTGTCTAGCTAAGCCGGGTGCTTCGGTGGCCGGGGTGGAGCTCATCCTGCCACGCTCTAGAGCTAAAGGGAAACTCAACGTGAGTCCTGGCCTCGAGGTAAGTCCCTGAGTTACCGCGCAGAAAGGGCGGCATGCAGCTGTTTCCATGAGGTATTAGTCGCTGTTCTGCTTTATTTTATTTTATTTTTTTAATTTTTTATTGTTGTTTTAAGATTGATCGATTGATTGATTGATTGCTATGTTGGGTCTTCGTTTCCGTGCTAGGGCTCTCCCCAGTTGCGGTAGGTGAGGGCCACTCTTCATCGCGTTGCGTGGGCCTCTCAGTCTCGCGGCCTCTCTTGTTGCGGAGCACAGGCTCCAGAGGCGCAGGCTCAGTAGTTGTGGCTCACGGGCCCAGTTGCCCCACGGCATGTGGAATCCTCCCAGACCAGGGCTCGAACCCGTGTGCCCTGCATTGGCAGGCAGATTCTCAACCACTGCGCCACCAGGGAAGCCCCTGTTCTGCTTTATTTCAAAGGAAGTACCCTTTTCAGGACTCCTAGGCCCCTCGGGTGTGCATCATTTTCCCTCCAAGATCCGTGAGTACCTCCAGACCCCTGTGTGCTTGCCGAGCAACATCGAGGCCCAAAGGTCGGTCCCTCGGAGGCCCTCTGTGTATGCCGAGTGATGGGCAACACACTGCTCGTTCTTTAAGGAGAGCTATATTTCCAGAGCACTGGAACAGTCTCAGGACCACATTTCTACCCAGTGCGACGTGCCATGGAAGTGTTCGTCATGGCCCCCGTCTGAGCTGCCATGAGAAAACACTCTGCTTAGGATTCTTCGAGGACCTCGTACCTGAAGTCACTCTGCTCGAGGAGAAAGTCAGCATCCTACCATGCTGTGTCGCTAACGGGACACTCAGCATCAGCAGTTGCCTCGAGGTAAGGCCCTGAATTGCCATGCAGAAGCGGAGGCGTGCAGCAGTTTCCAGGAGGCCATAGCCGTTGCTCTGCATTATTTTAACGTCAGTACGCTTTGCAGGACATCTAGGAGCCTCGCGTGGGCACCCTATTCCCTGCAAGAACACTGAGGACCCTCAGGCCCCCATGGGCCTGCTAAGCCACATCCAGGCCCGTAGCCCTTCGGAGCCACTCTGTGTATGCCGAGCGTAGGGCAACAGACTGCAGTCTTTCTTGGGACAGCTTGATTTCCCCAGCACTCCCACAGGTCCACGAACACTGTTCTAGCAGGTCCAACGTGCCGTGCAAGTCTGACTCATTGCCCTAGTCTGAGCTGCACTGAGAAAAACCCTCGGCTTCGTATTCCATCTGGGACCCCGTGTCTGAAGTCACCCTGCCTCCAGGAGAATGTCGGCTTGCGTTCCAACTGCAACTAAAGCCGAGTTCCTCGGGTAACACTGCAGGCTTTTGAAGAGCCACGGGCCCGGAGGCCTAGCTGGGGCTTTCCTTGGTTGAGGCAGTTCACTAGATGCAGTACACCCTGCTTCGAGGAGTTGATTCAGGGAAGTAACCACTTGGTAACCTGTGTCTCTTTGGACTTGTTAGAAAGCACAGGGATGTATGCTGCGTGTGCCCGCGGAAATGGGGGCCTGATGGAACTAGCCTTGCTTTCCCATTTTGAAAGCTCCATTCATGCTGCCTTGAAGCTACTTGAAATTGACTGCTGTTGACAGGCCACTAGCCGTTGTAGGCATGGCTCTGGGACGAAAATGAGTTTTGTCTAGCTAAGCCGGGTGCTTCGGTGGCCGGGGTGGAGCTCATCCTGCCACGCTCTAGAGCTAAAGGGAAACTCAACGTGAGTCCTTGCCTCGAGGTAAGTCCCTGAGTAACCGCGCAGAAAGGGCGGCATGCAGCTGTTTCCATGAGGTATTAGTCGCTGTTCTGCTTTATTTTATTTTATTTTTTTAATTTTTTATTGTTGTTTTAAGATTGATCGATTGATTGATTGATTGCTATGTTGGGTCTTCGTTTCCGTGCTAGGGCTCTCCCCAGTTGCGGTAAGTGGGGGCCACTCTTCATCGCGGTGCGTGGGCCTCTCAGTCTCGCGGCCTCTCTTGTTGCGGAGCACAGGCTCCAGAGGCGCAGGCTCAGTAGTTGTGGCTCACGGGCCCAGTTGCCCCACGGCATGTGGAATCCTCCCAGACCAGGGCTCGAACCCGTGTGCCCTGCATTGGCAGGCAGATTCTCAACCACTGCGCCACCAGGGAAGCCCCTGTTCTGCTTTATTTCAAAGGAAGTACCCTTTTCAGGACTCCTAGGCCCCTCGGGTGTGCATCATTTTCCCTCCAAGATCCGTAAGTACCTCCAGACCCCTGTGGGCTTGCTGAGCAACATCGAGGCCCAAAGGTCGGTCCCTCGGAGGCCCTCTGTGTATGCCGAGTGATGGGCAACACACTGCTCGTTCTTTAAGGAGAGCTATATTTCCAGAGCACTGGAACAGTCTCAGGACCACGTTTCTACCCAGTGCGACGTGCCATGGAAGTGTTCGTCATGGCCCCCGTCTGAGCTGCCATGAGAAAACACGCTGCTTAGGATTCTTCGAGGACCTCGTACCTGAAGTCACTCTGCTCGAGGAGAAAGTCAGCATCCTACCATGCTGTGTCGCTAACGGGACACTCAGCATCAGCAGTTGCCTCGAGGTAAGGCCCTGAATTGCCATGCAGAAGCGGAGGCGTGCAGCAGTTTCCAGGAGGCCATAGCCGTTGCTCTGCATTATGTTAACGTCAGTACGCTTTGCAGGACATCTAGGAGCCTCGCGTGGGCACCCTATTCCCTGCAAGAACACTGAGGACCCTCAGGCCCCCATGGGCCTGCTAAGCCACATCCAGGCCCGTAGCCCTTCGGAGCCACTCTGTGTATGCCGAGCGTAGGGCAACAGACTGCAGTCTTTCTTGGGACAGCTTGATTTCCCCAGCACTCCCACAGGTCCACGAACACTGTTCTAGCAGGTCCAACGTGCCGTGCAAGTCTGACTCATTGCCCTAGTCTGAGCTGCACTGAGAAAAACCCTCGGCTTCGTATTCCATCTGGGACCCCGTGTCTGAAGTCACCCTGCCTCCAGGAGAATGTCGGCTTGCGTTCCAACTGCAACTAAAGCCGAGTTCCTCGGGTAACACTGCAGGCTTTTGAAGAGCCACGGGCCCGGAGGCCTAGCTGGGGCTTTCCTTGGTTGAGGCAGTTCACTAGATGCAGTACACCCTGCTTCGAGGAGTTGATTCAGGGAAGTAACCACTTGGTAACCTGTGTCTCTTTGGACTTGTTAGAAAGCACAGGGATGTATGCTGCGTGTGCCCGTGGAAATGGGGGCCTGATGGAACTAGCCTTGCTTTCCCATTTTGAAAGCTCCATTCATGCTGCCTTGAAGCTACTTGAAATTGACTGCTGTTGACAGGCCACTAGCCGCTGTAGGCATGGCTCTGGGACGAAAATGAGTTTTGTCTAGCTAAGCCGGGTGCTTCGGTGGCCGGGGTGGAGCTCATCCTGCCACGCTCTAGAGCTAAAGGGAAACTCAACGTGAGTCCTGGCCTCGAGGTAAGTCCCTGAGTAACCGCGCAGAAAGGGCGGCATGAAGCTGTTTCCATGAGGTATTAGTCGCTGTTCTGCTTTATTTTATTTTATTTTTTTAATTTTTTATTGTTGTTTTAAGATTGATCGATTGATTGATTGATTGCTATGTTGGGTCTTCGTTTCCGTGCTAGGGCTCTCCCCAGTTGCGGTAAGTGGGGGCCACTCTTCATCGCGGTGCGTGGGCCTCTCAGTCTCGCAGCCTCTCTTGTTGCGGAGCACAGGCTCCAGAGGCGCAGGCTCAGTAGTTGTGGCTCACGGGCCCAGTTGCCCCACGGCATGTGGAATCCTCCCAGACCAGGGCTCGAACCCGTGTGCCCTGCATTGGCAGGCAGATTCTCAACCACTGCGCCACCGGGGAAGCCCCTGTTCTGCTTTATTTCAAAGGAAGTACCCTTTTCAGGACTCCTAGGCCCCTCGGGTGTGCATCATTTTCCCTCCAAGATCCGTGAGTACCTCCAGACCCCTGTGGGCTTGCCGAGCAACATCGAGGCCCAAAGGTCGGTCCCTCGGAGGCCCTCTGTGTATGCCGAGTGATGGGCAACACACTGCTCGTTCTTTAAGGAGAGCTATATTTCCAGAGCACTGGAACAGTCTCAGGACCACGTTTCTACCCAGTGCGACGTGCCATGGAAGTGTTCGTCATGGCCCCCGTCTGAGCTGCCATGAGAAAACACTCTGCTTAGGATTCTTCGAGGACCTCGTACCTGAAGTCACTCTGCTCGAGGAGAAAGTCAGCATCCTACCATGCTGTGTCGCTAACGGGACACTCAGCATCAGCAGTTGCCTCGAGGTAAGGCCCTGAATTGCCATGCAGAAGCGGAGGTGTGCAGCAGTTTCCAGGAGGCCATAGCCGTTGCTCTGCATTATGTTAACGTCAGTACGCTTTGCAGGACATCTAGGAGCCTCGCGTGGGCACCCTATTCCCTGCAAGAACACTGAGGACACTCAGGCCCCCATGGGCCTGCTAAGCCACATCCAGGCCCGTAGCCCTTCGGAGCCACTCTGTGTATGCCGAGCGTAGGGCAACAGACTGCAGTCTTTCTTGGGACAGCTTGATTTCCCCAGCACTCCCACAGGTCCACGAACACTGTTCTAGCAGGTCCAACGTGCCGTGCAAGTCTGACTCATTGCCCTAGTCTGAGCTGCACTGAGAAAAACCCTCGGCTTCGTATTCCATCTGGGACCCCGTGTCTGAAGTCACCCTGCCTCCAGGAGAATGTCGGCTTGCGTTCCAACTGCAACTAAAGCCGAGTTCCTCGGGTAACACTGCAGGCTTTTGAAGAGCCACGGGCCCGGAGGCCTAGCTGGGGCTTTCCTTGGTTGAGGCAGTTCACTAGATGCAGTACACCCTGCTTCGAGGAGTTGATTCAGGGAAGTAACCACTTGGTAACCTGTGTCTCTTTGGACTTGTTAGAAAGCACAGGGATGTATGCTGCGTGTGCCCGCGGAAATGGGGGCCTGATGGAACTAGCCTTGCTTTCCCATTTTGAAAGCTCCATTCATGCTGCCTTGAAGCTACTTGAAATTGACTGCTGTTGACAGGCCACTAGCCGCTGTAGGCATGGCTCTGGGACGAAAATGAGTTTTTTCTAGCTAAGCCGGGTGCTTCGATGACCGGGGTGGAGCTCATCCTGCCACGCTCTAGAGCTAAAGGGAAACTCAACGTGAGTCCTGGCCTCGAGGTAAGTCCCTGAGTTACCGCGCAGAAAGGGCGGCATGCAGCTGTTTCCATGAGGTATTAGTCGCTGTTCTGCTTTATTTTATTTTATTTTTTTAATTTTTTATTGTTGTTTTAAGATTGATCGATTGATTGATTGATTGCTATGTTGGGTCTTCGTTTCCGTGCTAGGGCTCTCCCCAGTTGCGGTAGGTGAGGGCCACTCTTCATCGCGTTGCGTGGGCCTCTCAGTCTCGCGGCCTCTCTTGTTGCGGAGCACAGGCTCCAGAGGCGCAGGCTCAGTAGTTGTGGCTCACGGGCCCAGTTGCCCCACGGCATGTGGAATCCTCCCAGACCAGGGCTCGAACCCGTGTGCCCTGCATTGGCAGGCAGATTCTCAACCACTGCGCCACCAGGGAAGCCCCTGTTCTGCTTTATTTCAAAGGAAGTACCCTTTTCAGGACTCCTAGGCCCCTCGGGTGTGCATCATTTTCCCTCCAAGATCCGTGAGTACCTCCAGACCCCTGTGTGCTTGCCGAGCAACATCGAGGCCCAAAGGTCGGTCCCTCGGAGGCCCTCTGTGTATGCCGAGTGATGGGCAACACACTGCTCGTTCTTTAAGGAGAGCTATATTTCCAGAGCACTGGAACAGTCTCAGGACCACATTTCTACCCAGTGCGACGTGCCATGGAAGTGTTCGTCATGGCCCCCGTCTGAGCTGCCATGAGAAAACACTCTGCTTAGGATTCTTCGAGGACCTCGTACCTGAAGTCACTCTGCTCGAGGAGAAAGTCAGCATCCTACCATGCTGTGTCGCTAACGGGACACTCAGCATCAGCAGTTGCCTCGAGGTAAGGCCCTGAATTGCCATGCAGAAGCGGAGGCGTGCAGCAGTTTCCAGGAGGCCATAGCCGTTGCTCTGCATTATTTTAACGTCAGTACGCTTTGCAGGACATCTAGGAGCCTCGCGTGGGCACCCTATTCCCTGCAAGAACACTGAGGACCCTCAGGCCCCCATGGGCCTGCTAAGCCACATCCAGGCCCGTAGCCCTTCGGAGCCACTCTGTGTATGCCGAGCGTAGGGCAACAGACTGCAGTCTTTCTTGGGACAGCTTGATTTCCCCAGCACTCCCACAGGTCCACGAACACTGTTCTAGCAGGTCCAACGTGCCGTGCAAGTCTGACTCATTGCCCTAGTCTGAGCTGCACTGAGAAAAACCCTCGGCTTCGTATTCCATCTGGGACCCCGTGTCTGAAGTCACCCTGCCTCCAGGAGAATGTCGGCTTGCGTTCCAACTGCAACTAAAGCCGAGTTCCTCGGGTAACACTGCAGGCTTTTGAAGAGCCACGGGCCCGGAGGCCTAGCTGGGGCTTTCCTTGGTTGAGGCAGTTCACTAGATGCAGTACACCCTGCTTCGAGGAGTTGATTCAGGGAAGTAACCACTTGGTAACCTGTGTCTCTTTGGACTTGTTAGAAAGCACAGGGATGTATGCTGCGTGTGCCCGCGGAAATGGGGGCCTGATGGAACTAGCCTTGCTTTCCCATTTTGAAAGCTCCATTCATGCTGCCTTGAAGCTACTTGAAATTGACTGCTGTTGACAGGCCACTAGCCGTTGTAGGCATGGCTCTGGGACGAAAATGAGTTTTGTCTAGCTAAGCCGGGTGCTTCGGTGGCCGGGGTGGAGCTCATCCTGCCACGCTCTAGAGCTAAAGGGAAACTCAACGTGAGTCCTTGCCTCGAGGTAAGTCCCTGAGTAACCGCGCAGAAAGGGCGGCATGCAGCTGTTTCCATGAGGTATTAGTCGCTGTTCTGCTTTATTTTATTTTATTTTTTTAATTTTTTATTGTTGTTTTAAGATTGATCGATTGATTGATTGATTGCTATGTTGGGTCTTCGTTTCCGTGCTAGGGCTCTCCCCAGTTGCGGTAAGTGGGGGCCACTCTTCATCGCGGTGCGTGGGCCTCTCAGTCTCGCGGCCTCTCTTGTTGCGGAGCACAGGCTCCAGAGGCGCAGGCTCAGTAGTTGTGGCTCACGGGCCCAGTTGCCCCACGGCATGTGGAATCCTCCCAGACCAGGGCTCGAACCCGTGTGCCCTGCATTGGCAGGCAGATTCTCAACCACTGCGCCACCAGGGAAGCCCCTGTTCTGCTTTATTTCAAAGGAAGTACCCTTTTCAGGACTCCTAGGCCCCTCGGGTGTGCATCATTTTCCCTCCAAGATCCGTAAGTACCTCCAGACCCCTGTGGGCTTGCTGAGCAACATCGAGGCCCAAAGGTCGGTCCCTCGGAGGCCCTCTGTGTATGCCGAGTGATGGGCAACACACTGCTCGTTCTTTAAGGAGAGCTATATTTCCAGAGCACTGGAACAGTCTCAGGACCACGTTTCTACCCAGTGCGACGTGCCATGGAAGTGTTCGTCATGGCCCCCGTCTGAGCTGCCATGAGAAAACACGCTGCTTAGGATTCTTCGAGGACCTCGTACCTGAAGTCACTCTGCTCGAGGAGAAAGTCAGCATCCTACCATGCTGTGTCGCTAACGGGACACTCAGCATCAGCAGTTGCCTCGAGGTAAGGCCCTGAATTGCCATGCAGAAGCGGAGGCGTGCAGCAGTTTCCAGGAGGCCATAGCCGTTGCTCTGCATTATGTTAACGTCAGTACGCTTTGCAGGACATCTAGGAGCCTTGCGTGGGCACCCTATTCCCTGCAAGAACACTGAGGACCCTCAGGCCCCCATGGGCCTGCTAAGCCACATCCAGGCCCGTAGCCCTTCGGAGCCACTCTGTGTATGCCGAGCGTAGGGCAACAGACTGCAGTCTTTCTTGGGACAGCTTGATTTCCCCAGCACTCCCACAGGTCCACGAACACTGTTCTAGCAGGTCCAACGTGCCGTGCAAGTCTGACTCATTGCCCTAGTCTGAGCTGCACTGAGAAAAACCCTCGGCTTCGTATTCCATCTGGGACCCCGTGTCTGAAGTCACCCTGCCTCCAGGAGAATGTCGGCTTGCGTTCCAACTGCAACTAAAGCCGAGTTCCTCGGGTAACACTGCAGGCTTTTGAAGAGCCACGGGCCCGGAGGCCTAGCTGGGGCTTTCCTTGGTTGAGGCAGTTCACTAGATGCAGTACACCCTGCTTCGAGGAGTTGATTCAGGGAAGTAACCACTTGGTAACCTGTGTCTCTTTGGACTTGTTAGAAAGCACAGGGATGTATGCTGCGTGTGCCCGTGGAAATGGGGGCCTGATGGAACTAGCCTTGCTTTCCCATTTTGAAAGCTCCATTCATGCTGCCTTGAAGCTACGTGAAATTGACTGCTGTTGACAGGCCACTAGCCGCTGTAGGCATGGCTCTGGGACGAAAATGAGTTTTGTCTAGCTAAGCCGGGTGCTTCGGTGGCCGGGGTGGAGCTCATCCTGCCACGCTCTAGAGCTAAAGGGAAACTCAACGTGAGTCCTGGCCTCGAGGTAAGTCCCTGAGTAACCGCGCAGAAAGGGCGGCATGAAGCTGTTTCCATGAGGTATTAGTCGCTGTTCTGCTTTATTTTATTTTATTTTTTTAATTTTTTATTGTTGTTTTAAGATTGATCGATTGATTGATTGATTGCTATGTTGGGTCTTCGTTTCCGTGCTAGGGCTCTCCCCAGTTGCGGTAAGTGGGGGCCACTCTTCATCGCGGTGCGTGGGCCTCTCAGTCTCGCAGCCTCTCTTGTTGCGGAGCACAGGCTCCAGAGGCGCAGGCTCAGTAGTTGTGGCTCACGGGCCCAGTTGCCCCACGGCATGTGGAATCCTCCCAGACCAGGGCTCGAACCCGTGTGCCCTGCATTGGCAGGCAGATTCTCAACCACTGCGCCACCGGGGAAGCCCCTGTTCTGCTTTATTTCAAAGGAAGTACCCTTTTCAGGACTCCTAGGCCCCTCGGGTGTGCATCATTTTCCCTCCAAGATCCGTGAGTACCTCCAGACCCCTGTGGGCTTGCCGAGCAACATCGAGGCCCAAAGGTCGGTCCCTCGGAGGCCCTCTGTGTATGCCGAGTGATGGGCAACACACTGCTCGTTCTTTAAGGAGAGCTATATTTCCAGAGCACTGGAACAGTCTCAGGACCACGTTTCTACCCAGTGCGACGTGCCATGGAAGTGTTCGTCATGGCCCCCGTCTGAGCTGCCATGAGAAAACACTCTGCTTAGGATTCTTCGAGGACCTCGTACCTGAAGTCACTCTGCTCGAGGAGAAAGTCAGCATCCTACCATGCTGTGTCGCTAACGGGACACTCAGCATCAGCAGTTGCCTCGAGGTAAGGCCCTGAATTGCCATGCAGAAGCGGAGGTGTGCAGCAGTTTCCAGGAGGCCATAGCCGTTGCTCTGCATTATGTTAACGTCAGTACGCTTTGCAGGACATCTAGGAGCCTCGCGTGGGCACCCTATTCCCTGCAAGAACACTGAGGACACTCAGGCCCCCATGGGCCTGCTAAGCCACATCCAGGCCCGTAGCCCTTCGGAGCCACTCTGTGTATGCCGAGCGTAGGGCAACAGACTGCAGTCTTTCTTGGGACAGCTTGATTTCCCCAGCACTCCCACAGGTCCACGAACACTGTTCTAGCAGGTCCAACGTGCCGTGCAAGTCTGACTCATTGCCCTAGTCTGAGCTGCACTGAGAAAAACCCTCGGCTTCGTATTCCATCTGGGACCCCGTGTCTGAAGTCACCCTGCCTCCAGGAGAATGTCGGCTTGCGTTCCAACTGCAACTAAAGCCGAGTTCCTCGGGTAACACTGCAGGCTTTTGAAGAGCCACGGGCCCGGAGGCCTAGCTGGGGCTTTCCTTGGTTGAGGCAGTTCACTAGATGCAGTACACCCTGCTTCGAGGAGTTGATTCAGGGAAGTAACCACTTGGTAACCTGTGTCTCTTTGGACTTGTTAGAAAGCACAGGGATGTATGCTGCGTGTGCCCGCGGAAATGGGGGCCTGATGGAACTAGCCTTGCTTTCCCATTTTGAAAGCTCCATTCATGCTGCCTTGAAGCTACTTGAAATTGACTGCTGTTGACAGGCCACTAGCCGCTGTAGGCATGGCTCTGGGACGAAAATGAGTTTTTTCTAGCTAAGCCGGGTGCTTCGATGACCGGGGTGGAGCTCATCCTGCCACGCTCTAGAGCTAAAGGGAAACTCAACGTGAGTCCTGGCCTCGAGGTAAGTCCCTGAGTAACCGCGCAGAAAGGGCGGCATGCAGCTGTTTCCATGAGGTATTAGTCGCTGTTCTGCTTTATTTTATTTTATTTTTTTAATTTTTTATTGTTGTTTTAAGATTGATCGATTGATTGATTGATTGCTATGTTGGGTCTTCGTTTCCGTGCTAGGGCTCTCCCCAGTTGCGGTAAGTGGGGGCCACTCTTCATCGCGGTGCGTGGGCCTCTCAGTCTCGCGGCCTCTCTTGTTGCGGAGCACAGGCTCCAGAGGCGCAGGCTCAGTAGTTGTGGCTCACGGGCCCAGTTGCCCCACGGCGTGTGGAATCCTCCCAGACCAGGGCTCGAACCCGTGTGCCCTGCATTGGCAGGCAGATTCTCAACCACTGCGCCACCAGGGAAGCCCCTGTTCTGCTTTATTTCAAAGGAAGTACCCTTTTCAGGACTCCTAGGCCCCTCGGGTGTGCATCATTTTCCCTCCAAGATCCGTGAGTACCTCCAGACCCCTGTGGGCTTGCTGAGCAACATCGAGGCCCAAAGGTCGGTCCCTCGGAGGCCCTCTGTGTATGCCGAGTGATGGGCAACACACTGCTCGTTCTTTAAGGAGAGCTATATTTCCAGAGCACTGGAACAGTCTCAGGACCACATTTCTACCCAGTGCGACGTGCCATGGAAGTGTTCGTCATGGCCCCCGTCTGAGCTGCCATGAGAAAACACTCTGCTTAGGATTCTGCGAGGACCTCGTACCTGAAGTCACTCTGCTCGAGGAGAAAGTCAGCATCCTACCATGCTGTGTCGCTAACGGGACACTCAGCATCAGCAGTTGCCTCGAGGTAAGGCCCTGAATTGCCATGCAGAAGCGGAGGCGTGCAGCAGTTTCCAGGAGGCCATAGCCGTTGCTCTGCATTATTTTAACGTCAGTACGCTTTGCAGGACATCTAGGAGCCTCGCGTGGGCACCCTATTCCCTGCAAGGACACTGAGGACCCTCAGGCCCCCATGGGCCTGCTAAGCCACATCCAGGCCCGTAGCCCTTCGGAGCCACTCTGTGTATGCCGAGCGTAGGGCAACAGACTGCAGTCTTTCTTGGGACAGCTTGATTTCCCCAGCACTCCCACAGGTCCACGAACACTGTTCTAGCAGGTCCAACGTGCCGTGCAAGTCTGACTCATTGCCCTAGTCTGAGCTGCACTGAGAAAAACCCTCGGCTTCGTATTCCATCTGGGACCCCGTGTCTGAAGTCACCCTGCCTCCAGGAGAATGTCGGCTTGCGTTCCAACTGCAACTAAAGCCGAGTTCCTCGGGTAACACTGCAGGCTTTTGAAGAGCCACGGGCCCGGAGGCCTAGCTGGGGCTTTCCTTGGTTGAGGCAGTTCACTAGATGCAGTACACCCTGCTTCGAGGAGTTGATTCAGGGAAGTAACCACTTGGTAACCTGTGTCTCTTTGGACTTGTTAGAAAGCACAGGGATGTATGCTGCGTGTGCCCGTGGAAATGGGGGCCTAATGGAACTAGCCTTGCTTTCCCATTTTGAAAGCTCCATTCATGCTGCCTTGAAGCTACTTGAAATTGACTGCTGTTGACAGGCCACTAGCCGTTGTAGGCATGGCTCTGGGACGAAAATGAATTTTGTCTAGCTAAGCCGGGTGCTTCGGTGGCCGGGGTGGAGCTCATCCTGCCACGCTCTAGAGCTAAAGGGAAACTCAACGTGAGTCCTTGCCTCGAGGTAAGTCCCTGAGTAACCGCGCAGAAAGGGCGGCATGCAGCTGTTTCCATGAGGTATTAGTCGCTGTTCTGCTTTATTTTATTTTATTTTTTTAATTTTTTATTGTTGTTTTAAGATTGATCGATTGATTGATTGATTGCTATGTTGGGTCTTCGTTTCCGTGCTAGGGCTCTCCCCAGTTGCGGTAAGTGGGGGCCACTCTTCATCGCGGTGCGTGGGCCTCTCAGTCTCGCGGCCTCTCTTGTTGCGGAGCACAGGCTCCAGAGGCGCAGGCTCAGTAGTTGTGGCTCACGGGCCCAGTTGCCCCACGGCATGTGGAATCCTCCCAGACCAGGGCTCGAACCCGTGTGCCCTGCATTGGCAGGCAGATTCTCAACCACTGCGCCACCGGGGAAGCCCCTGTTCTGCTTTATTTCAAAGGAAGTACCCTTTTCAGGACTCCTAGCCCCCTCGGGTGTGCATCATTTTCCCTCCAAGATCCGTGAGTACCTCCAGACCCCTGTGGGCTTGCCGAGCAACATCGAGGCCCAAAGGTCGGTCCCTCGGAGGCCCTCTGTGTATGCCGAGTGATGGGCAACACACTGCTCGTTCTTTAAGGAGAGCTATATTTCCAGAGCACTGGAACAGTCTCAGGACCACGTGTCTACCCAGTGCGACGTGCCATGGAAGTGTTCGTCATGGCCCCCGTCTGAGCTGCCATGAGAAAACACTCTGCTTAGGATTCTTCGAGGACCTCGTACCTGAAGTCACTCTGCTCGAGGAGAAAGTCAGCATCCTACCATGCTGTGTCGCTAACGGGACACTCAGCATCAGCAGTTGCCTCGAGTTAAGGCCCTGAATTGCCATGCAGAAGCGGAGGCGTGCAGCAGTTTCCAGGAGGCCATAGCCGTTGCTCTGCATTATGTTAACGTCAGTACGCTTTGCAGGACATCTAGGAGCCTCGCGTGGGCACCCTATTCCCTGCAAGAACACTGAGGACCCTCAGGCCCCCATGGGCCTGCTAAGCCACATCCAGGCCCGTAGCCCTTCGGAGCCACTCTGTGTATGCCGAGCGTAGGGCAACAGACTGCAGTCTTTCTTGGGAGAGCTTGATTTCCCCAGCACTCCCACAGGTCCACGAACACTGTTCTAGCAGGTCCAACGTGCCGTGCAAGTCTGACTCATTGCCCTAGTCTGAGCTGCACTGAGAAAAACCCTCGGCTTCGTATTCCATCTGGGACCCCGTGTCTGAAGTCACCCTGCCTCCAGGAGAATGTCGGCTTGCGTTCCAACTGCAACTAAAGCCGAGTTCCTCGGGTAACACTGCAGGCTTTTGAAGAGCCACGGGCCCGGAGGCCTAGCTGGGGCTTTCCTTGGTTGAGGCAGTTCACTAGATGCAGTACACCCTGCTTCGAGGAGTTGATTCAGGGAAGTAACCACTTGGTAACCTGTGTCTCTTTGGACTTGTTAGAAAGCACAGGGATGTATGCTGCGTGTGCCCGCGGAAATGGGGGCCTGATGGAACTAGCCTTGCTTTCCCATTTTGAAAGCTCCATTCATGCTGCCTTGAAGCTACTTGAAATTGACTGCTGTTGACAGGCCACTAGCCGCTGTAGGCATGGCTCTGGGACGAAAATGAGTTTTGTCTAGCTAAGCCGGGTGCTTCGGTGGCCGGGGTGGAGCTCATCCTGCCACGCTCTAGAGCTAAAGGGAAACTCAACGTGAGTCCTGGCCTCGAGGTAAGTCCCTGAGTAACCGCGCAGAAAGGGCGGCATGCAGCTGTTTCCATGAGGTATTAGTCGCTGTTCTGCTTTATTTTATTTTATTTTTTTAATTTTTTATTGTTGTTTTAAGATTGATCGATTGATTATTGATTGCTATGTTGGGTCTTCGTTTCCGTGCTAGGGCTCTCCCCAGTTGCGGTAAGTGGGGGCCACTCTTCATCGCGGTGCGTGGGCCTCTCAGTCTCGCGGCCTCTCTTGTTGCGGAGCACAGGCTCCAGAGGCGCAGGCTCAGTAGTTGTGGCTCACGGGCCCAGTTGCCCCACGGCATGTGGAATCCTCCCAGACCAGGGCTCGAACCCGTGTGCCCTGCATTGGCAGGCAGATTCTCAACCACTGCGCCACCGGGGAAGCCCCTGTTCTGCTTTATTTCAAAGGAAGTACCCTTTTCAGGACTCCTAGCCCCCTCGGGTGTGCATCATTTTCCCTCCAAGATCCGTGAGTACCTCCAGACCCCTGTGGGCTTGCCGAGCAACATCGAGGCCCAAAGGTCGGTCCCTCGGAGGCCCTCTGTGTATGCCGAGTGATGGGCAACACACTGCTCGTTCTTTAAGGAGAGCTATATTTCCAGAGCACTGGAACAGTCTCAGGACCACGTGTCTACCCAGTGCGACGTGCCATGGAAGTGTTCGTCATGGCCCCCGTCTGAGCTGCCATGAGAAAACACTCTGCTTAGGATTCTTCGAGGACCTCGTACCTGAAGTCACTCTGCTCGAGGAGAAAGTCAGCATCCTACCATGCTGTGTCGCTAACGGGACACTCAGCATCAGCAGTTGCCTCGAGTTAAGGCCCTGAATTGCCATGCAGAAGCGGAGGCGTGCAGCAGTTTCCAGGAGGCCATAGCCGTTGCTCTGCATTATGTTAACGTCAGTACGCTTTGCAGGACATCTAGGAGCCTCGCGTGGGCACCCTATTCCCTGCAAGAACACTGAGGACCCTCAGGCCCCCATGGGCCTGCTAAGCCACATCCAGGCCCGTAGCCCTTCGGAGCCACTCTGTGTATGCCGAGCGTAGGGCAACAGACTGCAGTCTTTCTTGGGAGAGCTTGATTTCCCCAGCACTCCCACAGGTCCACGAACACTGTTCTAGCAGGTCCAACGTGCCGTGCAAGTCTGACTCATTGCCCTAGTCTGAGCTGCACTGAGAAAAACCCTCGGCTTCGTATTCCATCTGGGACCCCGTGTCTGAAGTCACCCTGCCTCCAGGAGAATGTCGGCTTGCGTTCCAACTGCAACTAAAGCCGAGTTCCTCGGGTAACACTGCAGGCTTTTGAAGAGCCACGGGCCCGGAGGCCTAGCTGGGGCTTTCCTTGGTTGAGGCAGTTCACTAGATGCAGTACACCCTGCTTCGAGGAGTTGATTCAGGGAAGTAACCACTTGGTAACCTGTGTCTCTTTGGACTTGTTAGAAAGCACAGGGATGTATGCTGCGTGTGCCCGCGGAAATGGGGGCCTGATGGAACTAGCCTTGCTTTCCCATTTTGAAAGCTCCATTCATGCTGCCTTGAAGCTACTTGAAATTGACTGCTGTTGACAGGCCACTAGCCGCTGTAGGCATGGCTCTGGGACGAAAATGAGTTTTTTCTAGCTAAGCCGGGTGCTTCGATGACCGGGGTGGAGCTCATCCTGCCACGCTCTAGAGCTAAAGGGAAACTCAACGTGAGTCCTGGCCTCGAGGTAAGTCCCTGAGTAACCGCGCAGAAAGGGCGGCATGCAGCTGTTTCCATGAGGTATTAGTCGCTGTTCTGCTTTATTTTATTTTATTTTTTTAATTTTTTATTGTTGTTTTAAGATTGATCGATTGATTGATTGATTGCTATGTTGGGTCTTCGTTTCCGTGCTAGGGCTCTCCCCAGTTGCGGTAAGTGGGGGCCACTCTTCATCGCGGTGCGTGGGCCTCTCAGTCTCGCGGCCTCTCTTGTTGCGGAGCACAGGCTCCAGAGGCGCAGGCTCAGTAGTTGTGGCTCACGGGCCCAGTTGCCCCACGGCATGTGGAATCCTCCCAGACCAGGGCTCGAACCCGTGTGCCCTGCATTGGCAGGCAGATTCTCAACCACTGCGCCACCAGGGAAGCCCCTGTTCTGCTTTATTTCAAAGGAAGTACCCTTTTCAGGACTCCTAGGCCCCTCGGGTGTGCATCATTTTCCCTCCAAGATCCGTGAGTACCTCCAGACCCCTGTGGGCTTGCCGAGCAACATCGAGGCCCAAAGGTCGGTCCCTCGGAGGCCCTCTGTGTATGCCGAGTGATGGGCAACACACTGCTCGTTCTTTAAGGAGAGCTATATTTCCAGAGCACTGGAACAGTCTCAGGACCACATTTCTACCCAGTGCGACGTGCCATGGAAGTGTTCGTCATGGCCCCCGTCTGAGCTGCCATGAGAAAACACTCTGCTTAGGATTCTGCGAGGACCTCGTACCTGAAGTCACTCTGCTCGAGGAGAAAGTCAGCATCCTACCATGCTGTGTCGCTAACGGGACACTCAGCATCAGCAGTTGCCTCGAGGTAAGGCCCTGAATTGCCATGCAGAAGCGGAGGCGTGCAGCAGTTTCCAGGAGGCCATAGCCGTTGCTCTGCATTATGTTAACGTCAGTACGCTTTGCAGGACATCTAGGAGCCTCGCGTGGGCACCCTATTCCCTGCAAGAACACTGAGGACCCTCAGGCCCCCATGGGCCTGCTAAGCCACATCCAGGCCCGTAGCCCTTCGGAGCCACTCTGTGTATGCCGAGCGTAGGGCAACAGACTGCAGTCTTTCTTGGGAGAGCTTGATTTCCCCAGCACTCCCACAGGTCCACGAACACTGTTCTAGCAGGTCCAACGTGCCGTGCAAGTCTGACTCATTGCCCTAGTCTGAGCTGCACTGAGAAAAACCCTCGGCTTCGTATTCCATCTGGGACCCCGTGTCTGAAGTCACCCTGCCTCCAGGAGAATGTCGGCTTGCGTTCCAACTGCAACTAAAGCCGAGTTCCTCGGGTAACACTGCAGGCTTTTGAAGAGCCACGGGCCCGGAGGCCTAGCTGGGGCTTTCCTTGGTTGAGGCAGTTCACTAGATGCAGTACACCCTGCTTCGAGGAGTTGATTCAGGGAAGTAACCACTTGGTAACCTGTGTCTCTTTGGACTTGTTAGAAAGCACAGGGATGTATGCTGCGTGTGCCCGTGGAAATGGGGGCCTGATGGAACTAGCCTTGCTTTCCCATTTTGAAAGCTCCATTCATGCTGCCTTGAAGCTACTTGAAATTGACTGCTGTTGACAGGCCACTAGCCGCTGTAGGCATGGCTCTGGGACGAAAATGAGTTTTGTCTAGCTAAGCCGGGTGCTTCGGTGGCCGGGGTGGAGCTCATCCTGCCACGCTCTAGAGCTAAAGGGAAACTCAACGTGAGTCCTGGCCTCGAGGTAAGTCCCTGAGTAACCGCGCAGAAAGGGCGGCATGCAGCTGTTTCCATGAGGTATTAGTCGCTGTTCTGCTTTATTTTATTTTATTTTTTTAATTTTTTATTGTTGTTTTAAGATTGATCGATTGATTGATTGATTGCTATGTTGGGTCTTCGTTTCCGTGCTAGGGCTCTCCCCAGTTGCGGTAAGTGGGGGCCACTCTTCATCGCGGTGCGTGGGCCTCTCAGTCTCGCGGCCTCTCTTGTTGCGGAGCACAGGCTCCAGAGGCGCAGGCTCAGTAGTTGTGGCTCACGGGCCCAGTTGCCCCACGGCATGTGGAATCCTCCCAGACCAGGGCTCGAACCCGTGTGCCCTGCATTGGCAGGCAGATTCTCAACCACTGCGCCACCGGGGAAGCCCCTGTTCTGCTTTATTTCAAAGGAAGTACCCTTTTCAGGACTCCTAGCCCCCTCGGGTGTGCATCATTTTCCCTCCAAGATCCGTGAGTACCTCCAGACCCCTGTGGGCTTGCCGAGCAACATCGAGGCCCAAAGGTCGGTCCCTCGGAGGCCCTCTGTGTATGCCGAGTGATGGGCAACACACTGCTCGTTCTTTAAGGAGAGCTATATTTCCAGAGCACTGGAACAGTCTCAGGACCACGTGTCTACCCAGTGCGACGTGCCATGGAAGTGTTCGTCATGGCCCCCGTCTGAGCTGCCATGAGAAAACACTCTGCTTAGGATTCTTCGAGGACCTCGTACCTGAAGTCACTCTGCTCGAGGAGAAAGTCAGCATCCTACCATGCTGTGTCGCTAACGGGACACTCAGCATCAGCAGTTGCCTCGAGGTAAGGCCCTGAATTGCCATGCAGAAGCGGAGGCGTGCAGCAGTTTCCAGGAGGCCATAGCCGTTGTTCTGCATTATGTTAACGTCAGTACGCTTTGCAGGACATCTAGGAGCCTCGCGTGGGCACCCTATTCCCTGCAAGAACACTGAGGACCCTCAGGCCCCCATGGGCCTGCTAAGCCACATCCAGGCCCGTAGCCCTTCGGAGCCACTCTGTGTATGCCGAGCGTAGGGCAACAGACTGCAGTCTTTCTTGGGAGAGCTTGATTTCCCCAGCACTCCCACAGGTCCACGAACACTGTTCTAGCAGGTCCAACGTGCCGTGCAAGTCTGACTCATTGCCCTAGTCTGAGCTGCACTGAGAAAAACCCTCGGCTTCGTATTCCATCTGGGACCCCGTGTCTGAAGTCACCCTGCCTCCAGGAGAATGTCGGCTTGCGTTCCAACTGCAACTAAAGCCGAGTTCCTCGGGTAACACTGCAGGCTTTTGAAGAGCCACGGGCCCGGAGGCCTAGCTGGGGCTTTCCTTGGTTGAGGCAGTTCACTAGATGCAGTACACCCTGCTTCGAGGAGTTGATTCAGGGAAGTAACCACTTGGTAACCTGTGTCTCTTTGGACTTGTTAGAAAGCACAGGGATGTATGCTGCGTGTGCCCGCGGAAATGGGGGCCTGATGGAACTATCCTTGCTTTCCCATTTTGAAAGCTCCATTCATGCTGCCTTGAAGCTACTTGAAATTGACTGCTGTTGACAGGCCACTAGCCGCTGTAGGCATGGATCTGGGACGAAAATGAGTTTTGTCCAGCTAAGCCGGGTGCTTCGATGGCCGGGCTGGAGCTCATCCTGCCACGCTCTAGATCTAAAGGGAAACTCAACGTGAGTCCTGGCCTCGAGGTAAGTCCCTGAGTAACCGCGCAGAAAGGGCGGCATGCAGCTGTTTCCATGAGGTATTAGTCGCTGTTCTGCTTTATTTTATTTTATTTTTTTAATTTTTTATTGTTGTTTTAAGATTGATCGATTGATTGATTGATTGCTATGTTGGGTCTTCGTTTCCGTGCTAGGGCTCTCCCCAGTTGCGGTAAGTGGGGGCCACTCTTCATCGCGGTGCGTGGGCCTCTCAGTCTCGCGGCCTCTCTTGTTGCGGAGCACAGGCTCCAGAGGCGCAGGCTCAGTAGTTGTGGCTCACGGGCCCAGTTGCCCCACGGCATGTGGAATCCTCCCAGACCAGGGCTCGAACCCGTGTGCCCTGCATTGGCAGGCAGATTCTCAACCACTGCGCCACCAGGGAAGCCCCTGTTCTGCTTTATTTCAAAGGAAGTACCCTTTTCAGGACTCCTAGGCCCCTCGGGTGTGCATCATTTTCCCTCCAAGATCCGTGAGTACCTCCAGACCCCTGTGGGCTTGCCGAGCAACATCGAGGCCCAAAGGTCGGTCCCTCGGAGGCCCTCTGTGTATGCCGAGTGATGGGCAACACACTGCTCGTTCTTTAAGGAGAGCTATATTTCCAGAGCACTGGAACAGTCTCAGGACCACGTTTCTACCCAGTGCGACGTGCCATGGAAGTGTTCGTCATGGCCCCCGTCTGAGCTGCCATGAGAAAACACTCTGCTTAGGATTCTTCGAGGACCTCGTACCTGAAGTCACTCTGCTCGAGGAGAAAGTCAGCATCCTACCATGCTGTGTCGCTAACGGGACACTCAGCATCAGCAGTTGCCTCGAGGTAAGGCCCTGAATTGCCATGCAGAAGCGGAGGCGTGCAGCAGTTTCCAGGAGGCCATAGCCGTTGCTCTGCATTATGTTAACGTCAGTACGCTTTGCAGGACATCTAGGAGCCTCGCGTGGGCACCCTATTCCCTGCAAGAACACTGAGGACCCTCAGGCCCCCATGGGCCTGCTAAGCCACATCCAGGCCCGTAGCCCTTCGGAGCCACTCTGTGTATGCCGAGCGTAGGGCAACAGACTGCAGTCTTTCTTGGGAGAGCTTGATTTCCCCAGCACTCCCACAGGTCCACGAACACTGTTCTAGCAGGTCCAACGTGCCGTGCAAGTCTGACTCATTGCCCTAGTCTGAGCTGCACTGAGAAAAACCCTCGGCTTCGTATTCCATCTGGGACCCCGTGTCTGAAGTCACCCTGCCTCCAGGAGAATGTCGGCTTGCGTTCCAACTGCAACTAAAGCCGAGTTCCTCGGGTAACACTGCAGGCTTTTGAAGAGCCACGGGCCCGGAGGCCTAGCTGGGGCTTTCCTTGGTTGAGGCAGTTCACTAGATGCAGTACACCCTGCTTCGAGGAGTTGATTCAGGGAAGTAACCACTTGGTAACCTGTGTCTCTTTGGACTTGTTAGAAAGCACAGGGATGTATGCTGCGTGTGCCCGCGGAAATGGGGGCCTGATGGAACTATCCTTGCTTTCCCATTTTGAAAGCTCCATTCATGCTGCCTTGAAGCTACTTGAAATTGACTGCTGTTGACAGGCCACTAGCCGCTGTAGGCATGGCTCTGGGACGAAAATGAGTTTTGTCTAGCTAAGCCGGGTGCTTCGGTGGCCGGGGTGGAGCTCATCCTGCCACGCTCTAGAGCTAAAGGGAAACTCAACGTGAGTCCTGGCCTCGAGGTAAGTCCCTGAGTAACCGCGCAGAAAGGGCGGCATGCAGCTGTTTCCATGAGGTATTAGTCGCTGTTCTGCTTTATTTTATTTTATTTTTTTAATTTTTTATTGTTGTTTTAAGATTGATCGATTGATTGATTGATTGCTATGTTGGGTCTTCGTTTCCGTGCTAGGGCTCTCCCCAGTTGCGGTAAGTGGGGGCCACTCTTCATCGCGGTGCGTGGGCCTCTCAGTCTCGCGGCCTCTCTTGTTGCGGAGCACAGGCTCCAGAGGCGCAGGCTCAGTAGTTGTGGCTCACGGGCCCAGTTGCCCCACGGCATGTGGAATCCTCCCAGACCAGGGCTCGAACCCGTGTGCCCTGCATTGGCAGGCAGATTCTCAACCACTGCGCCACCGGGGAAGCCCCTGTTCTGCTTTATTTCAAAGGAAGTACCCTTTTCAGGACTCCTAGCCCCCTCGGGTGTGCATCATTTTCCCTCCAAGATCCGTGAGTACCTCCAGACCCCTGTGGGCTTGCCGAGCAACATCGAGGCCCAAAGGTCGGTCCCTCGGAGGCCCTCTGTGTATGCCGAGTGATGGGCAACACACTGCTCGTTCTTTAAGGAGAGCTATATTTCCAGAGCACTGGAACAGTCTCAGGACCACGTTTCTACCCAGTGCGACGTGCCATGGAAGTGTTCGTCATGGCCCCCGTCTGAGCTGCCATGAGAAAACACTCTGCTTAGGATTCTTCGAGGACCTCGTACCTGAAGTCACTCTGCTCGAAGAGAAAGTCAGCATCCTACCATGCTGTGTCGCTAACGGGACACTCAGCATCAGCAGTTGCCTCGAGGTAAGGCCCTGAATTGCCATGCAGAAGCGGAGGCGTGCAGCAGTTTCCAGGAGGCCATAGCCGTTGCTCTGCATTATGTTAACGTCAGTACGCTTTGCAGGACATCTAGGAGCCTCGCGTGGGCACCCTATTCCCTGCAAGAACACTGAGGACCCTCAGGCCCCCATGGGCCTGCTAAGCCACATCCAGGCCCGTAGCCCTTCGGAGCCACTCTGTGTATGCCGAGCGTAGGGCAACAGACTGCAGTCTTTCTTGGGAGAGCTTGATTTCCCCAGCACTCCCACAGGTCCACGAACACTGTTCTAGCAGGTCCAACGTGCCGTGCAAGTCTGACTCATTGCCCTAGTCTGAGCTGCACTGAGAAAAACCCTCGGCTTCGTATTCCATCTGGGACCCCGTGTCTGAAGTCACCCTGCCTCCAGGAGAATGTCGGCTTGCGTTCCAACTGCAACTAAAGCCGAGTTCCTCGGGTAACACTGCAGGCTTTTGAAGAGCCACGGGCCCGGAGGCCTAGCTGGGGCTTTCCTTGGTTGAGGCAGTTCACTAGATGCAGTACACCCTGCTTCGAGGAGTTGATTCAGGGAAGTAACCACTTGGTAACCTGTGTCTCTTTGGACTTGTTAGAAAGCACAGGGATGTATGCTGCGTGTGCCCGCGGAAATGGGGGCCTGATGGAACTAGCCTTGCTTTCCCATTTTGAAAGCTCCATTCATGCTGCCTTGAAGCTACTTGAAATTGACTGCTGTTGACAGGCCACTAGCCGCTGTAGGCATGGCTCTGGGACGAAAATGAGTTTTGTCCAGCTAAGCCGGGTGCTTCGGTGGCCGGGGTGGAGCTCATCCTGCCACGCTCTAGAGCTAAAGGGAAACTCAACGTGAGTCCTGGCCTCGAGGTAAGTCCCTGAGTAACCGCGCAGAAAGGGCGGCATGCAGCTGTTTCCATGAGGTATTAGTCGCTGTTCTGCTTTATTTTATTTTATTTTTTTAATTTTTTATTGTTGTTTTAAGATTGATCGATTGATTGATTGATTGCTATGTTGGGTCTTCGTTTCCGTGCTAGGGCTCTCCCCAGTTGCGGTAAGTGGGGGCCACTCTTCATCGCGGTGCGTGGGCCTCTCAGTCTCGCGGCCTCTCTTGTTGCGGAGCACAGGCTCCAGAGGCGCAGGCTCAGTAGTTGTGGCTCACGGGCCCAGTTGCCCCACGGCATGTGGAATCCTCCCAGACCAGGGCTCGAACCCGTGTGCCCTGCATTGGCAGGCAGATTCTCAACCACTGCGCCACCAGGGAAGCCCCTGTTCTGCTTTATTTCAAAGGAAGTACCCTTTTCAGGACTCCTAGGCCCCTCGGGTGTGCATCATTTTCCCTCCAAGATCCGTGAGTACCTCCAGACCCCTGTGGGCTTGCCGAGCAACATCGAGGCCCAAAGGTCGGTCCCTCGGAGGCCCTCTGTGTATGCCGAGTGATGGGCAACACACTGCTCGTTCTTTAAGGAGAGCTATATTTCCAGAGCACTGGAACAGTCTCAGGACCACGTTTCTACCCAGTGCGACGTGCCATGGAAGTGTTCGTCATGGCCCCCGTCTGAGCTGCCATGAGAAAACACTCTGCTTAGGATTCTTCGAGGACCTCGTACCTGAAGTCACTCTGCTCGAGGAGAAAGTCAGCATCCTACCATGCTGTGTCGCTAACGGGACACTCAGCATCAGCAGTTGCCTCGAGGTAAGGCCCTGAATTGCCATGCAGAAGCGGAGGCGTGCAGCAGTTTCCAGGAGGCCATAGCCGTTGCTCTGCATTATGTTAACGTCAGTACGCTTTGCAGGACATCTAGGAGCCTCGCGTGGGCACCCTATTCCCTGCAAGAACACTGAGGACCCTCAGGCCCCCATGGGCCTGCTAAGCCACATCCAGGCCCGTAGCCCTTCGGAGCCACTCTGTGTATGCCGAGCGTAGGGCAACAGACTGCAGTCTTTCTTGGGAGAGCTTGATTTCCCCAGCACTCCCACAGGTCCACGAACACTGTTCTAGCAGGTCCAACGTGCCGTGCAAGTCTGACTCATTGCCCTAGTCTGAGCTGCACTGAGAAAAACCCTCGGCTTCGTATTCCATCTGGGACCCCGTGTCTGAAGTCACCCTGCCTCCAGGAGAATGTCGGCTTGCGTTCCAACTGCAACTAAAGCCGAGTTCCTCGGGTAACACTGCAGGCTTTTGAAGAGCCACGGGCCCGGAGGCCTAGCTGGGGCTTTCCTTGGTTGAGGCAGTTCACTAGATGCAGTACACCCTGCTTCGAGGAGTTGATTCAGGGAAGTAACCACTTGGTAACCTCTGTCTCTTTGGACTTGTTAGAAAGCACAGGGATGTATGCTGCGTGTGCCCGCGGAAATGGGGGCCTGATGGAACTATCCTTGCTTTCCCATTTTGAAAGCTCCATTCATGCTGCCTTGAAGCTACTTGAAATTGACTGCTGTTGACAGGCCACTAGCCGCTGTAGGCATGGATCTGGGACGAAAATGAGTTTTGTCCAGCTAAGCCGGGTGCTTCGATGGCCGGGCTGGAGCTCATCCTGCCACGCTCTAGATCTAAAGGGAAACTCAACGTGAGTCCTGGCCTCGAGGTAAGTCCCTGAGTAACCGCGCAGAAAGGGCGGCATGCAGCTGTTTCCATGAGGTATTAGTCGCTGTTCTGCTTTATTTTATTTTATTTTTTTAATTTTTTATTGTTGTTTTAAGATTGATCGATTGATTGATTGATTGCTATGTTGGGTCTTCGTTTCCGTGCTAGGGCTCTCCCCAGTTGCGGTAAGTGGGGGCCACTCTTCATCGCGGTGCGTGGGCCTCTCAGTCTCGCGGCCTCTCTTGTTGCAGAGCACAGGCTCCAGAGGCGCAGGCTCAGTAGTTGTGGCTCACGGGCCCAGTTGCCCCACGGCATGTGGAATCCTCCCAGACCAGGGCTCGAACCCGTGTGCCCTGCATTGGCAGGCAGATTCTCAACCACTGCGCCACCAGGGAAGCCCCTGTTCTGCTTTATTTCAAAGGAAGTACCCTTTTCAGGACTCCTAGGCCCCTCGGGTGTGCATCATTTTCCCTCCAAGATCCGTGAGTACCTCCAGACCCCTGTGGGCTTGCCGAGCAACATCGAGGCCCAAAGGTCGGTCCCTCGGAGGCCCTCTGTGTATGCCGAGTGATGGGCAACACACTGCTCGTTCTTTAAGGAGAGCTATATTTCCAGAGCACTGGAACAGTCTCAGGACCACGTTTCTACCCAGTGCGACGTGCCATGGAAGTGTTCGTCATGGCCCCCGTCTGAGCTGCCATGAGAAAACACTCTGCTTAGGATTCTTCGAGGACCTCGTACCTGAAGTCACTCTGCTCGAGGAGAAAGTCAGCATCCTACCATGCTGTGTCGCTAACGGGACACTCAGCATCAGCAGTTGCCTCGAGGTAAGGCCCTGAATTGCCATGCAGAAGCGGAGGCGTGCAGCGGTTTCCAGGAGGCCATAGCCGTTGCTCTGCATTATGTTAACGTCAGTACGCTTTGCAGGACATCTAGGAGCCTCGCGTGGGCACCCTATTCCCTGCAAGAACACTGAGGACCCTCAGGCCCCCATGGGCCTGCTAAGCCACATCCAGGCCCGTAGCCCTTCGGAGCCACTCTGTGTATGCCGAGCGTAGGGCAACAGACTGCAGTCTTTCTTGGGAGAGCTTGATTTCCCCAGCACTCCCACAGGTCCACGAACACTGTTCTAGCAGGTCCAACGTGCCGTGCAAGTCTGACTCATTGCCCTAGTCTGAGCTGCACTGAGAAAAACCCTCGGCTTCGTATTCCATCTGGGACCCCGTGTCTGAAGTCACCCTGCCTCCAGGAGAATGTCGGCTTGCGTTCCAACTGCAACTAAAGCCGAGTTCCTCGGGTAACACTGCAGGCTTTTGAAGAGCCACGGGCCCGGAGGCCTAGCTGGGGCTTTCCTTGGTTGAGGCAGTTCACTAGATGCAGTACACCCTGCTTCGAGGAGTTGATTCAGGGAAGTAACCACTTGGTAACCTCTGTCTCTTTGGACTTGTTAGAAAGCACAGGGATGTATGCTGCGTGTGCCCGCGGAAATGGGGGCCTGATGGAACTAGCCTTGCTTTCCCATTTTGAAAGCTCCATTCATGCTGCCTTGAAGCTACTTGAAATTGACTGCTGTTGACAGGCCACTAGCCGCTGTAGGCATGGCTCTGGGACGAAAATGAGTTTTGTCCAGCTAAGCCGGGTGCTTCGGTGGCCGGGGTGGAGCTCATCCTGCCACGCTCTAGAGCTAAAGGGAAACTCAACGTGAGTCCTGGCCTCGAGGTAAGTCCCTGAGTAACCGCGCAGAAAGGGCGGCATGCAGCTGTTTCCATGAGGTATTAGTCGCTGTTCTGCTTTATTTTATTTTATTTTTTTAATTTTTTATTGTTGTTTTAAGATTGATCGATTGATTGATTGATTGCTATGTTGGGTCTTCGTTTCCGTGCTAGGGCCCTCCCCAGTTGCGGTAAGTGGGGGCCACTCTTCATCGCGGTGCGTGGGCCTCTCAGTCTCGCGGCCTCTCTTGTTGCGGAGCACAGGCTCCAGAGGCGCAGGCTCAGTAGTTGTGGCTCACGGGCCCAGTTGCCCCACGGCATGTGGAATCCTCCCAGACCAGGGCTCGAACCCGTGTGCCCTGCATTGGCAGGCAGATTCTCAACCACTGCGCCACCAGGGAAGCCCCTGTTCTGCTTTATTTCAAAGGAAGTACCCTTTTCAGGACTCCTAGGCCCCTCGGGTGTGCATCATTTTCCCTCCAAGATCCGTGAGTACCTCCAGACCCCTGTGGGCTTGCCGAGCAACATCGAGGCCCAAAGGTCGGTCCCTCGGAGGCCCTCTGTGTATGCCGAGTGATGGGCAACACACTGCTCGTTCTTTAAGGAGAGCTATATTTCCAGAGCACTGGAACAGTCTCAGGACCACGTTTCTACCCAGTGCGACGTGCCATGGAAGTGTTCGTCATGGCCCCCGTCTGAGCTGCCATGAGAAAACACTCTGCTTAGGATTCTTCGAGGACCTCGTACCTGAAGTCACTCTGCTCGAGGAGAAAGTCAGCATCCTACCATGCTGTGTCGCTAACGGGACACTCAGCATCAGCAGTTGCCTCGAGGTAAGGCCCTGAATTGCCATGCAGAAGCGGAGGCGTGCAGCAGTTTCCAGGAGGCCATAGCCGTTGTTCTGCATTATGTTAACGTCAGTACGCTTTGCAGGACATCTAGGAGCCTCGCGTGGGCACCCTATTCCCTGCAAGAACACTGAGGACCCTCAGGCCCCCATGGGCCTGCTAAGCCACATCCAGGCCCGTAGCCCTTCGGAGCCACTCTGTGTATGCCGAGCGTAGGGCAACAGACTGCAGTCTTTCTTGGGACAGCTTGATTTCCCCAGCACTCCCACAGGTCCACGAACACTGTTCTAGCAGGTCCAACGTGCCGTGCAAGTCTGACTCATTGCCCTAGTCTGAGCTTCACTGAGAAAAACCCTCGGCTTCGTATTCCATCTGGGACCCCGTGTCTGAAGTCACCCTGCCTCCAGGAGAATGTCGGCTTGCGTTCCAACTGCAACTAAAGCCGAGTTCCTCGGGTAACACTGCAGGCTTTTGAAGAGCCACGGGCCCGGAGGCCTAGCTGGGGCTTTCCTTGGTTGAGGCAGTTCACTAGATGCAGTACACCCTGCTTCGAGGAGTTGATTCAGGGAAGTAACCACTTGGTAACCTGTGTCTCTTTGGACTTGTTAGAAAGCACAGGGATGTATGCTGCGTGTGCCCGCGGAAATGGGGGCCTGATGGAACTAGCCTTGCTTTCCCATTTTGAAAGCTCCATTCATGCTGCCTTGAAGCTACTTGAAATTGACTGCTGTTGACAGGCCACTAGCCGCTGTAGGCATGGCTCTGGGACGAAAATGAGTTTTGTCTAGCTAAGCCGGGTGCTTCGGTGGCCGGGGTGGAGCTCATCCTGCCACGCTCTAGAGCTAAAGGGAAACTCAACGTGAGTCCTGGCCTCGAGGTAAGTCCCTGAGTAACCGCGCAGAAAGGGCGGCATGCAGCTGTTTCCATGAGGTATTAGTCGCTGTTCTGCTTTATTTTATTTTATTTTTTTAATTTTTTATTGTTGTTTTAAGATTGATCGATTGATTGATTGATTGCTATGTTGGGTCTTCGTTTCCGTGCTAGGGCTCTCCCCAGTTGCGGTAAGTGGGGGCCACTCTTCATCGCGGTGCGTGGGCCTCTCAGTCTCGCGGCCTCTCTTGTTGCGGAGCACAGGCTCCAGAGGCGCAGGCTCAGTAGTTGTGGCTCACGGGCCCAGTTGCCCCACGGCATGTGGAATCCTCCCAGACCAGGGCTCGAACCCGTGTGCCCTGCATTGGCAGGCAGATTCTCAACCACTGCGCCACCGGGGAAGCCCCTGTTCTGCTTTATTTCAAAGGAAGTACCCTTTTCAGGACTCCTAGCCCCCTCGGGTGTGCATCATTTTCCCTCCAAGATCCGTGAGTACCTCCAGACCCCTGTGGGCTTGCCGAGCAACATCGAGGCCCAAAGGTCGGTCCCTCGGAGGCCCTCTGTGTATGCCGAGTGATGGGCAACACACTGCTCGTTCTTTAAGGAGAGCTATATTTCCAGAGCACTGGAACAGTCTCAGGACCACGTTTCTACCCAGTGCGACGTGCCATGGAAGTGTTCGTCATGGCCCCCGTCTGAGCTGCCATGAGAAAACACTCTGCTTAGGATTCTTCGAGGACCTCGTACCTGAAGTCACTCTGCTCGAGGAGAAAGTCAGCATCCTACCATGCTGTGTCGCTAACGGGACACTCAGCATCAGCAGTTGCCTCGAGGTAAGGCCCTGAATTGCCATGCAGAAGCGGAGGCGTGCAGCGGTTTCCAGGAGGCCATAGCCGTTGCTCTGCATTATGTTAACGTCAGTACGCTTTGCAGGACATCTAGGAGCCTCGCGTGGGCACCCTATTCCCTGCAAGAACACTGAGGACCCTCAGGCCCCCATGGGCCTGCTAAGCCACATCCAGGCCCGTAGCCCTTCGGAGCCACTCTGTGTATGCCGAGCGTAGGGCAACAGACTGCAGTCTTTCTTGGGACAGCTTGATTTCCCCAGCACTCCCACAGGTCCACGAACACTGTTCTAGCAGGTCCAACGTGCCGTGCAAGTCTGACTCATTGCCCTAGTCTGAGCTGCACTGAGAAAAACCCTCGGCTTCGTATTCCATCTGGGACCCCGTGTCTGAAGTCACCCTGCCTCCAGGAGAATGTCGGCTTGCGTTCCAACTGCAACTAAAGCCGAGTTCCTCGGGTAACACTGCAGGCTTTTGAAGAGCCACGGGCCCGGAGGCCTAGCTGGGGCTTTCCTTGGTTGAGGCAGTTCACTAGATGCAGTACACCCTGCTTCGAGGAGTTGATTCAGGGAAGTAACCACTTGGTAACCTGTGTCTCTTTGGACTTGTTAGAAAGCACAGGGATGTATGCTGCGTGTGCCCGCGGAAATGGGGGCCTGATGGAACTAGCCTTGCTTTCCCATTTTGAAAGCTCCATTCATGCTGCCTTGAAGCTACTTGAAATTGACTGCTGTTGACAGGCCACTAGCCGCTGTAGGCATGGCTCTGGGACGAAAATGAGTTTTGTCCAGCTAAGCCGGGTGCTTCGGTGGCCGGGGTGGAGCTCATCCTGCCACGCTCTAGAGCTAAAGGGAAACTCAACGTGAGTCCTGGCCTCGAGGTAAGTCCCTGAGTAACCGCGCAGAAAGGGCGGCATGCAGCTGTTTCCATGAGGTATTAGTCGCTGTTCTGCTTTATTTTATTTTATTTTTTTAATTTTTTATTGTTGTTTTAAGATTGATCGATTGATTGATTGATTGCTATGTTGGGTCTTCGTTTCCGTGCTAGGGCCCTCCCCAGTTGCGGTAAGTGGGGGCCACTCTTCATCGCGGTGCGTGGGCCTCTCAGTCTCGCGGCCTCTCTTGTTGCGGAGCACAGGCTCCAGAGGCGCAGGCTCAGTAGTTGTGGCTCACGGGCCCAGTTGCCCCACGGCATGTGGAATCCTCCCAGACCAGGGCTCGAACCCGTGTGCCCTGCATTGGCAGGCAGATTCTCAACCACTGCGCCACCAGGGAAGCCCCTGTTCTGCTTTATTTCAAAGGAAGTACCCTTTTCAGGACTCCTAGGCCCCTCGGGTGTGCATCATTTTCCCTCCAAGATCCGTGAGTACCTCCAGACCCCTGTGGGCTTGCCGAGCAACATCGAGGCCCAAAGGTCGGTCCCTCGGAGGCCCTCTGTGTATGCCGAGTGATGGGCAACACACTGCTCGTTCTTTAAGGAGAGCTATATTTCCAGAGCACTGGAACAGTCTCAGGACCACGTTTCTACCCAGTGCGACGTGCCATGGAAGTGTTCGTCATGGCCCCCGTCTGAGCTGCCATGAGAAAACACTCTGCTTAGGATTCTTCGAGGACCTCGTACCTGAAGTCACTCTGCTCGAGGAGAAAGTCAGCATCCTACCATGCTGTGTCGCTAACGGGACACTCAGCATCAGCAGTTGCCTCGAGGTAAGGCCCTGAATTGCCATGCAGAAGCGGAGGCGTGCAGCAGTTTCCAGGAGGCCATAGCCGTTGTTCTGCATTATGTTAACGTCAGTACGCTTTGCAGGACATCTAGGAGCCTCGCGTGGGCACCCTATTCCCTGCAAGAACACTGAGGACCCTCAGGCCCCCATGGGCCTGCTAAGCCACATCCAGGCCCGTAGCCCTTCGGAGCCACTCTGTGTATGCCGAGCGTAGGGCAACAGACTGCAGTCTTTCTTGGGACAGCTTGATTTCCCCAGCACTCCCACAGGTCCACGAACACTGTTCTAGCAGGTCCAACGTGCCGTGCAAGTCTGACTCATTGCCCTAGTCTGAGCTTCACTGAGAAAAACCCTCGGCTTCGTATTCCATCTGGGACCCCGTGTCTGAAGTCACCCTGCCTCCAGGAGAATGTCGGCTTGCGTTCCAACTGCAACTAAAGCCGAGTTCCTCGGGTAACACTGCAGGCTTTTGAAGAGCCACGGGCCCGGAGGCCTAGCTGGGGCTTTCCTTGGTTGAGGCAGTTCACTAGATGCAGTACACCCTGCTTCGAGGAGTTGATTCAGGGAAGTAACCACTTGGTAACCTGTGTCTCTTTGGACTTGTTAGAAAGCACAGGGATGTATGCTGCGTGTGCCCGCGGAAATGGGGGCCTGATGGAACTATCCTTGCTTTCCCATTTTGAAAGCTCCATTCATGCTGCCTTGAAGCTACTTGAAATTGACTGCTGTTGACAGGCCACTAGCCGCTGTAGGCATGGCTCTGGGACGAAAATGAGTTTTGTCTAGCTAAGCCGGGTGCTTCGGTGGCCGGGGTGGAGCTCATCCTGCCACGCTCTAGAGCTAAAGGGAAACTCAACGTGAGTCCTGGCCTCGAGGTAAGTCCCTGAGTAACCGCGCAGAAAGGGCGGCATGCAGCTGTTTCCATGAGGTATTAGTCGCTGTTCTGCTTTATTTTATTTTATTTTTTTAATTTTTTATTGTTGTTTTAAGATTGATCGATTGATTGATTGATTGCTATGTTGGGTCTTCGTTTCCGTGCTAGGGCTCTCCCCAGTTGCGGTAAGTGGGGGCCACTCTTCATCGCGGTGCGTGGGCCTCTCAGTCTCGCGGCCTCTCTTGTTGCGGAGCACAGGCTCCAGAGGCGCAGGCTCAGTAGTTGTGGCTCACGGGCCCAGTTGCCCCACGGCATGTGGAATCCTCCCAGACCAGGGCTCGAACCCGTGTGCCCTGCATTGGCAGGCAGATTCTCAACCACTGCGCCACCGGGGAAGCCCCTGTTCTGCTTTATTTCAAAGGAAGTACCCTTTTCAGGACTCCTAGCCCCCTCGGGTGTGCATCATTTTCCCTCCAAGATCCGTGAGTACCTCCAGACCCCTGTGGGCTTGCCGAGCAACATCGAGGCCCAAAGGTCGGTCCCTCGGAGGCCCTCTGTGTATGCCGAGTGATGGGCAACACACTGCTCGTTCTTTAAGGAGAGCTATATTTCCAGAGCACTGGAACAGTCTCAGGACCACGTTTCTACCCAGTGCGACGTGCCATGGAAGTGTTCGTCATGGCCCCCGTCTGAGCTGCCATGAGAAAACACTCTGCTTAGGATTCTTCGAGGACCTCGTACCTGAAGTCACTCTGCTCGAGGAGAAAGTCAGCATCCTACCATGCTGTGTCGCTAACGGGACACTCAGCATCAGCAGTTGCCTCGAGGTAAGGCCCTGAATTGCCATGCAGAAGCGGAGGCGTGCAGCAGTTTCCAGGAGGCCATAGCCGTTGCTCTGCATTATGTTAACGTCAGTACGCTTTGCAGGACATCTAGGAGCCTCGCGTGGGCACCCTATTCCCTGCAAGAACACTGAGGACCCTCAGGCCCCCATGGGCCTGCTAAGCCACATCCAGGCCCGTAGCCCTTCGGAGCCACTCTGTGTATGCCGAGCGTAGGGCAACAGACTGCAGTCTTTCTTGGGAGAGCTTGATTTCCCCAGCACTCCCACAGGTCCACGAACACTGTTCTAGCAGGTCCAACGTGCCGTGCAAGTCTGACTCATTGCCCTAGTCTGAGCTGCACTGAGAAAAACCCTCGGCTTCGTATTCCATCTGGGACCCCGTGTCTGAAGTCACCCTGCCTCCAGGAGAATGTCGGCTTGCGTTCCAACTGCAACTAAAGCCGAGTTCCTCGGGTAACACTGCAGGCTTTTCAAGAGCCACGGGCCCGGAGGCCTAGCTGGGGCTTTCCTTGGTTGAGGCAGTTCACTAGATGCAGTACACCCTGCTTCGAGGAGTTGATTCAGGGAAGTAACCACTTGGTAACCTGTGTCTCTTTGGACTTGTTAGAAAGCACAGGGATGTATGCTGCGTGTGCCCGCGGAAATGGGGGCCTGATGGAACTAGCCTTGCTTTCCCATTTTGAAAGCTCCATTCATGCTGCCTTGAAGCTACTTGAAATTGACTGCTGTTGACAGGCCACTAGCCGCTGTAGGCATGGCTCTGGGACGAAAATGAGTTTTGTCCAGCTAAGCCGGGTGCTTCGGTGGCCGGGGTGGAGCTCATCCTGCCACGCTCTAGAGCTAAAGGGAAACTCAACGTGAGTCCTGGCCTCGAGGTAAGTCCCTGAGTAACCGCGCAGAAAGGGCGGCATGCAGCTGTTTCCATGAGGTATTAGTCGCTGTTCTGCTTTATTTTATTTTATTTTTTTAATTTTTTATTGTTGTTTTAAGATTGATCGATTGATTGATTGATTGCTATGTTGGGTCTTCGTTTCCGTGCTAGGGCCCTCCCCAGTTGCGGTAAGTGGGGGCCACTCTTCATCGCGGTGCGTGGGCCTCTCAGTCTCGCGGCCTCTCTTGTTGCGGAGCACAGGCTCCAGAGGCGCAGGCTCAGTAGTTGTGGCTCACGGGCCCAGTTGCCCCACGGCATGTGGAATCCTCCCAGACCAGGGCTCGAACCCGTGTGCCCTGCATTGGCAGGCAGATTCTCAACCACTGCGCCACCAGGGAAGCCCCTGTTCTGCTTTATTTCAAAGGAAGTACCCTTTTCAGGACTCCTAGGCCCCTCGGGTGTGCATCATTTTCCCTCCAAGATCCGTGAGTACCTCCAGACCCCTGTGGGCTTGCCGAGCAACATCGAGGCCCAAAGGTCGGTCCCTCGGAGGCCCTCTGTGTATGCCGAGTGATGGGCAACACACTGCTCGTTCTTTAAGGAGAGCTATATTTCCAGAGCACTGGAACAGTCTCAGGACCACGTTTCTACCCAGTGCGACGTGCCATGGAAGTGTTCGTCATGGCCCCCGTCTGAGCTGCCATGAGAAAACACTCTGCTTAGGATTCTTCGAGGACCTCGTACCTGAAGTCACTCTGCTCGAGGAGAAAGTCAGCATCCTACCATGCTGTGTCGCTAACGGGACACTCAGCATCAGCAGTTGCCTCGAGGTAAGGCCCTGAATTGCCATGCAGAAGCGGAGGCGTGCAGCAGTTTCCAGGAGGCCATAGCCGTTGTTCTGCATTATGTTAACGTCAGTACGCTTTGCAGGACATCTAGGAGCCTCGCGTGGGCACCCTATTCCCTGCAAGAACACTGAGGACCCTCAGGCCCCCATGGGCCTGCTAAGCCACATCCAGGCCCGTAGCCCTTCGGAGCCACTCTGTGTATGCCGAGCGTAGGGCAACAGACTGCAGTCTTTCTTGGGACAGCTTGATTTCCCCAGCACTCCCACAGGTCCACGAACACTGTTCTAGCAGGTCCAACGTGCCGTGCAAGTCTGACTCATTGCCCTAGTCTGAGCTGCACTGAGAAAAACCCTCGGCTTCGTATTCCATCTGGGACCCCGTGTCTGAAGTCACCCTGCCTCCAGGAGAATGTCGGCTTGCGTTCCAACTGCAACTAAAGCCGAGTTCCTCGGGTAACACTGCAGGCTTTTGAAGAGCCACGGGCCCGGAGGCCTAGCTGGAGCTTTCCTTGGTTGAGGCAGTTCACTAGATGCAGTACACCCTGCTTCGAGGAGTTGATTCAGGGAAGTAACCACTTGGTAACCTGTGTCTCTTTGGACTTGTTAGAAAGCACAGGGATGTATGCTGCGTGTGCCCGCGGAAATGGGGGCCTGATGGAACTAGCCTTGCTTTCCCATTTTGAAAGCTCCATTCATGCTGCCTTGAAGCTACTTGAAATTGACTGCTGTTGACAGGCCACTAGCCGCTGTAGGCATGGCTCTGGGACGAAAATGAGTTTTGTCCAGCTAAGCCGGGTGCTTCGGTGGCCGGGGTGGAGCTCATCCTGCCACGCTCTAGAGCTAAAGGGAAACTCAACGTGAGTCCTGGCCTCGAGGTAAGTCCCTGAGTAACCGCGCAGAAAGGGCGGCATGCAGCTGTTTCCATGAGGTATTAGTCGCTGTTCTGCTTTATTTTATTTTATTTTTTTAATTTTTTATTGTTGTTTTAAGATTGATCGATTGATTGATTGATTGCTATGTTGGGTCTTCGTTTCCGTGCTAGGGCTCTCCCCAGTTGCGGTAAGTGGGGGCCACTCTTCATCGCGGTGCGTGGGCCTCTCAGTCTCGCGGCCTCTCTTGTTGCGGAGCACAGGCTCCAGAGGCGCAGGCTCAGTAGTTGTGGCTCACGGGCCCAGTTGCCCCACGGCATGTGGAATCCTCCCAGACCAGGGCTCGAACCCGTGTGCCCTGCATTGGCAGGCAGATTCTCAACCACTGCGCCACCAGGGAAGCCCCTGTTCTGCTTTATTTCAAAGGAAGTACCCTTTTCAGGACTCCTAGGCCCCTCGGGTGTGCATCATTTTCCCTCCAGATCCGTGAGTACCTCCAGACCCCTGTGGGCTTGCCGAGCAACATCGAGGCCCAAAGGTCGGTCCCTCGGAGGCCCTCTGTGTATGCCGAGTGATGGGCAACACACTGCTCGTTGTTTAAGGAGAGCTATATTTCCAGAGCACTGGAACAGTCTCAGGACCACATTTCTACCCAGTGCGACGTGCCATGGAAGTGTTCGTCATGGCCCCCGTCTGAGCTGCCATGAGAAAACACTCTGCTTAGGATTCTTCGAGGACCTCGTACCTGAAGTCACTCTGCTCGAGGAGAAAGTCAGCATCCTACCATGCTGTGTCGCTAACGGGACACTCAGCATCAGCAGTTGCCTCGAGGTAAGGCCCTGAATTGCCATGCAGAAGCGGAGGCGTGCAGCAGTTTCCAGGAGGCCATAGCCGTTGCTCTGCATTATGTTAACGTCAGTACGCTTTGCAGGACATCTAGGAGCCTCGCGTGGGCACCCTATTCCCTGCAAGAACACTGAGGACCCTCAGGCCCCCATGGGCCTGCTAAGCCACATCCAGGCCCGTAGCCCTTCGGAGCCACTCTGTGTATGCCGAGCGTAGGGCAACAGACTGCAGTCTTTCTTGGGAGAGCTTGATTTCCCCAGCACGCCCACAGGTCCACGAACACTGTTCTAGCAGGTCCAACGTGCCGTGCAAGTCTGACTCATTGCCCTAGTCTGAGCTGCACTGAGAAAAACCCTCGGCTTCGTATTCCATCTGGGACCCCGTGTCTGAAGTCACCCTGCCTCCAGGAGAATGTCGGCTTGCGTTCCAACTGCAACTAAAGCCGAGTTCCTCGGGTAACACTGCAGGCTTTTGAAGAGCCACGGGCCCGGAGGCCTAGCTGGGGCTTTCCTTGGTTGAGGCAGTTCACTAGATGCAGTACACCCTGCTTCGAGGAGTTGATTCAGGGAAGTAACCACTTGGTAACCTGTGTCTCTTTGGACTTGTTAGAAAGCACAGGGATGTATGCTGCGTGTGCCCGTGGAAATGGGGGCCTGATGGAACTAGCCTTGCTTTCCCATTTTGAAAGCTCCATTCATGCTGCCTTGAAGCTACTTGAAATTGACTGCTGTTGACAGGCCACTAGCCGCTGTAGGCATGGCTCTGGGACGAAAATGAGTTTTGTCCAGCTAAGCCGGGTGCTTCGGTGGCCGGGGTGGAGCTCATCCTGCCACGCTCTAGAGCTAAAGGGAAACTCAACGTGAGTCCTGGCCTCGAGGTAAGTCCCTGAGTAACCGCGCAGAAAGGGCGGCATGCAGCTGTTTCCATGAGGTATTAGTCGCTGTTCTGCTTTATTTTATTTTATTTTTTTAATTTTTTATTGTTGTTTTAAGATTGATCGATTGATTGATTGATTGCTATGTTGGGTCTTCGTTTCCGTGCTAGGGCTCTCCCCAGTTGCGGTAAGTGGGGGCCACTCTTCATCGCGGTGCGTGGGCCTCTCAGTCTCGCGGCCTCTCTTGTTGCGGAGCACAGGCTCCAGAGGCGCAGGCTCAGTAGTTGTGGCTCACGGGCCCAGTTGCCCCACGGCATGTGGAATCCTCCCAGACCAGGGCTCGAACCCGTGTGCCCTGCATTGGCAGGCAGATTCTCAACCACTGCGCCACCAGGGAAGCCCCTGTTCTGCTTTATTTCAAAGGAAGTACCCTTTTCAGGACTCCTAGGCCCCTCGGGTGTGCATCATTTTCCCTCCAGATCCGTGAGTACCTCCAGACCCCTGTGGGCTTGCCGAGCAACATCGAGGCCCAAAGGTCGGTCCCTCGGAGGCCCTCTGTGTATGCCGAGTGATGGGCAACACACTGCTCGTTGTTTAAGGAGAGCTATATTTCCAGAGCACTGGAACAGTCTCAGGACCACATTTCTACCCAGTGCGACGTGCCATGGAAGTGTTCGTCATGGCCCCCGTCTGAGCTGCCATGAGAAAACACTCTGCTTAGGATTCTTCGAGGACCTCGTACCTGAAGTCACTCTGCTCGAGGAGAAAGTCAGCATCCTACCATGCTGTGTCGCTAACGGGACACTCAGCATCAGCAGTTGCCTCGAGGTAAGGCCCTGAATTGCCATGCAGAAGCGGAGGCGTGCAGCAGTTTCCAGGAGGCCATAGCCGTTGCTCTGCATTATGTTAACGTCAGTACGCTTTGCAGGACATCTAGGAGCCTCGCGTGGGCACCCTATTCCCTGCAAGAACACTGAGGACCCTCAGGCCCCCATGGGCCTGCTAAGCCACATCCAGGCCCGTAGCCCTTCGGAGCCACTCTGTGTATGCCGAGCGTAGGGCAACAGACTGCAGTCTTTCTTGGGAGAGCTTGATTTCCCCAGCACGCCCACAGGTCCACGAACACTGTTCTAGCAGGTCCAACGTGCCGTGCAAGTCTGACTCATTGCCCTAGTCTGAGCTGCACTGAGAAAAACCCTCGGCTTCGTATTCCATCTGGGACCCCGTGTCTGAAGTCACCCTGCCTCCAGGAGAATGTCGGCTTGCGTTCCAACTGCAACTAAAGCCGAGTTCCTCGGGTAACACTGCAGGCTTTTGAAGAGCCACGGGCCCGGAGGCCTAGCTGGGGCTTTCCTTGGTTGAGGCAGTTCACTAGATGCAGTACACCCTGCTTCGAGGAGTTGATTCAGGGAAGTAACCACTTGGTAACCTGTGTCTCTTTGGACTTGTTAGAAAGCACAGGGATGTATGCTGCGTGTGCCCGTGGAAATGGGGGCCTAATGGAACTAGCCTTGCTTTCCCATTTTGAAAGCTCCATTCATGCTGCCTTGAAGCTACTTGAAATTGACTGCTGTTGACAGGCCACTAGCCGCTGTAGGCATGGATCTGGGACGAAAATGAGTTTTGTCCAGCTAAGCCGGGTGCTTCGGTGGCCGGGCTGGAGCTCATCCTGCCACGCTCTAGATCTAAAGGGAAACTCAACGTGAGTCCTGGCCTCAAGGTAAGTCCCTGAGTAACCGCGCAGAAAGGGCGGCATGCAGCTGTTTCCATGAGGTATTAGTCGCTGTTCTGCTTTATTTTATTTTATTTTTTTAATTTTTTATTGTTGTTTTAAGATTGATTGATTGATTGATTGATTGCTATGTTGGGTCTTCGTTTCCGTGCTAGGGCTCTCCCCAGTTGCGGTAAGTGGGGGCCACTCTTCATCGCGGTGCGTGGGCCTCTCAGTCTCGCGGCCTCTCTTGTTGCGGAGCACAGGCTCCAGAGGCGCAGGCTCAGTAGTTGTGGCTCACGGGCCCAGTTGCCCCACGGCATGTGGAATCCTCCCAGACCAGGGCTCGAACCCGTGTGCCCTGCATTGGCAGGCAGATTCTCAACCACTGCGCCACCAGGGAAGCCCCTGTTCTGCTTTATTTCAAAGGAAGTACCCTTTTCAGGACTCCTAGGCCCCTCGGGTGTGCATCATTTTCCCTCCAAGATCCGTGAGTACCTCCAGACCCCTGTGGGCTTGCCGAGCAACATCGAGGCCCAAAGGTCGGTCCCTCGGAGGCCCTCTGTGTATGCCGAGTGATGGGCAACACACTGCTCGTTCTTTAAGGAGAGCTATATTTCCAGAGCACTGGAACAGTCTCAGGACCACGTTTCTACCCAGTGCGACGTGCCATGGAAGTGTTCGTCATGGCCCCCGTCTGAGCTGCCATGAGAAAACACTCTGCTTAGGATTCTTCGAGGACCTCGTACCTGAAGTCACTCTGCTCGAGGAGAAAGTCAGCATCCTACCATGCTGTGTCGCTAACGGGACACTCAGCATCAGCAGTTGCCTCGAGGTAAGGCCCTGAATTGCCATGCAGAAGCGGAGGCGTGCAGCGGTTTCCAGGAGGCCATAGCCGTTGCTCTGCATTATGTTAACGTCAGTACGCTTTGCAGGACATCTAGGAGCCTCGCGTGGGCACCCTATTCCCTGCAAGAACACTGAGGACCCTCAGGCCCCCATGGGCCTGCTAAGCCACATCCAGGCCCGTAGCCCTTCGGAGCCACTCTGTGTATGCCGAGCGTAGGGCAACAGACTGCAGTCTTTCTTGGGACAGCTTGATTTCCCCAGCACTCCCACAGGTCCACGAACACTGTTCTAGCAGGTCCAACGTGCCGTGCAAGTCTGACTCATTGCCCTAGTCTGAGCTTCACTGAGAAAAACCCTCGGCTTCGTATTCCATCTGGGACCCCGTGTCTGAAGTCACCCTGCCTCCAGGAGAATGTCGGCTTGCGTTCCAACTGCAACTAAAGCCGAGTTCCTCGGGTAACACTGCAGGCTTTTGAAGAGCCACGGGCCCGGAGGCCTAGCTGGGGCTTTCCTTGGTTGAGGCAGTTCACTAGATGCAGTACACCCTGCTTCGAGGAGTTGATTCAGGGAAGTAACCACTTGGTAACCTGTGTCTCTTTGGACTTGTTAGAAAGCACAGGGATGTATGCTGCGTGTGCCCGCGGAAATGGGGGCCTGATGGAACTAGCCTTGCTTTCCCATTTTGAAAGCTCCATTCATGCTGCCTTGAAGCTACTTGAAATTGACTGCTGTTGACAGGCCACTAGCCGCTGTAGGCATGGCTCTGGGACGAAAATGAGTTTTGTCCAGCTAAGCCGGGTGCTTCGGTGGCCGGGGTGGAGCTCATCCTGCCACGCTCTAGAGCTAAAGGGAAACTCAACGTGAGTCCTGGCCTCGAGGTAAGTCCCTGAGTAACCGCGCAGAAAGGGCGGCATGCAGCTGTTTCCATGAGGTATTAGTCGCTGTTCTGCTTTATTTTATTTTATTTTTTTAATTTTTTATTGTTGTTTTAAGATTGATCGATTGATTGATTGATTGCTATGTTGGGTCTTCGTTTCCGTGCTAGGGCTCTCCCCAGTTGCGGTAAGTGGGGGCCACTCTTCATCGCGGTGCGTGGGCCTCTCAGTCTCGCGGCCTCTCTTGTTGCGGAGCACAGGCTCCAGAGGCGCAGGCTCAGTAGTTGTGGCTCACGGGCCCAGTTGCCCCACGGCATGTGGAATCCTCCCAGACCAGGGCTCGAACCCGTGTGCCCTGCATTGGCAGGCAGATTCTCAACCACTGCGCCACCAGGGAAGCCCCTGTTCTGCTTTATTTCAAAGGAAGTACCCTTTTCAGGACTCCTAGGCCCCTCGGGTGTGCATCATTTTCCCTCCAAGATCCGTGAGTACCTCCAGACCCCTGTGGGCTTGCCGAGCAACATCGAGGCCCAAAGGTCGGTCCCTCGGAGGCCCTCTGTGTATGCCGAGTGATGGGCAACACACTGCTCGTTCTTTAAGGAGAGCTATATTTCCAGAGCACTGGAACAGTCTCAGGACCACGTTTCTACCCAGTGCGACGTGCCATGGAAGTGTTCGTCATGGCCCCCGTCTGAGCTGCCATGAGAAAACACTCTGCTTAGGATTCTTCGAGGACCTCGTACCTGAAGTCACTCTGCTCGAGGAGAAAGTCAGCATCCTACCATGCTGTGTCGCTAACGGGACACTCAGCATCAGCAGTTGCCTCGAGGTAAGGCCCTGAATTGCCATGCAGAAGCGGAGGCGTGCAGCAGTTTCCAGGAGGCCATAGCCGTTGTTCTGCATTATGTTAACGTCAGTACGCTTTGCAGGACATCTAGGAGCCTCGCGTGGGCACCCTATTCCCTGCAAGAACACTGAGGACCCTCAGGCCCCCATGGGCCTGCTAAGCCACATCCAGGCCCGTAGCCCTTCGGAGCCACTCTGTGTATGCCGAGCGTAGGGCAACAGACTGCAGTCTTTCTTGGGACAGCTTGATTTCCCCAGCACTCCCACAGGTCCACGAACACTGTTCTAGCAGGTCCAACGTGCCGTGCAAGTCTGACTCATTGCCCTAGTCTGAGCTTCACTGAGAAAAACCCTCGGCTTCGTATTCCATCTGGGACCCCGTGTCTGAAGTCACCCTGCCTCCAGGAGAATGTCGGCTTGCGTTCCAACTGCAACTAAAGCCGAGTTCCTCGGGTAACACTGCAGGCTTTTGAAGAGCCACGGGCCCGGAGGCCTAGCTGGGGCTTTCCTTGGTTGAGGCAGTTCACTAGATGCAGTACACCCTGCTTCGAGGAGTTGATTCAGGGAAGTAACCACTTGGTAACCTGTGTCTCTTTGGACTTGTTAGAAAGCACAGGGATGTATGCTGCGTGTGCCCGCGGAAATGGGGGCCTGATGGAACTAGCCTTGCTTTCCCATTTTGAAAGCTCCATTCATGCTGCCTTGAAGCTACTTGAAATTGACTGCTGTTGACAGGCCACTAGCCGCTGTAGGCATGGCTCTGGGACGAAAATGAGTTTTGTCTAGCTAAGCCGGGTGCTTCGGTGGCCGGGGTGGAGCTCATCCTGCCACGCTCTAGAGCTAAAGGGAAACTCAACGTGAGTCCTGGCCTCGAGGTAAGTCCCTGAGTAACCGCGCAGAAAGGGCGGCATGCAGCTGTTTCCATGAGGTATTAGTCGCTGTTCTGCTTTATTTTATTTTATTTTTTTAATTTTTTATTGTTGTTTTAAGATTGATCGATTGATTGATTGATTGCTATGTTGGGTCTTCGTTTCCGTGCTAGGGCTCTCCCCAGTTGCGGTAAGTGGGGGCCACTCTTCATCGCGGTGCGTGGGCCTCTCAGTCTCGCGGCCTCTCTTGTTGCGGAGCACAGGCTCCAGAGGCGCAGGCTCAGTAGTTGTGGCTCACGGGCCCAGTTGCCCCACGGCATGTGGAATCCTCCCAGACCAGGGCTCGAACCCGTGTGCCCTGCATTGGCAGGCAGATTCTCAACCACTGCGCCACCGGGGAAGCCCCTGTTCTGCTTTATTTCAAAGGAAGTACCCTTTTCAGGACTCCTAGCCCCCTCGGGTGTGCATCATTTTCCCTCCAAGATCCGTGAGTACCTCCAGACCCCTGTGGGCTTGCCGAGCAACATCGAGGCCCAAAGGTCGGTCCCTCGGAGGCCCTCTGTGTATGCCGAGTGATGGGCAACACACTGCTCGTTCTTTAAGGAGAGCTATATTTCCAGAGCACTGGAACAGTCTCAGGACCACGTTTCTACCCAGTGCGACGTGCCATGGAAGTGTTCGTCATGGCCCCCGTCTGAGCTGCCATGAGAAAACACTCTGCTTAGGATTCTTCGAGGACCTCGTACCTGAAGTCACTCTGCTCGAGGAGAAAGTCAGCATCCTACCATGCTGTGTCGCTAACGGGACACTCAGCATCAGCAGTTGCCTCGAGGTAAGGCCCTGAATTGCCATGCAGAAGCGGAGGCGTGCAGCAGTTTCCAGGAGGCCATAGCCGTTGCTCTGCATTATGTTAACGTCAGTACGCTTTGCAGGACATCTAGGAGCCTCGCGTGGGCACCCTATTCCCTGCAAGAACACTGAGGACCCTCAGGCCCCCATGGGCCTGCTAAGCCACATCCAGGCCCGTAGCCCTTCGGAGCCACTCTGTGTATGCCGAGCGTAGGGCAACAGACTGCAGTCTTTCTTGGGAGAGCTTGATTTCCCCAGCACTCCCACAGGTCCACGAACACTGTTCTAGCAGGTCCAACGTGCCGTGCAAGTCTGACTCATTGCCCTAGTCTGAGCTGCACTGAGAAAAACCCTCGGCTTCGTATTCCATCTGGGACCCCGTGTCTGAAGTCACCCTGCCTCCAGGAGAATGTCGGCTTGCGTTCCAACTGCAACTAAAGCCGAGTTCCTCGGGTAACACTGCAGGCTTTTGAAGAGCCACGGGCCCGGAGGCCTAGCTGGGGCTTTCCTTGGTTGAGGCAGTTCACTAGATGCAGTACACCCTGCTTCGAGGAGTTGATTCAGGGAAGTAACCACTTGGTAACCTGTGTCTCTTTGGACTTGTTAGAAAGCACAGGGATGTATGCTGCGTGTGCCCGCGGAAATGGGGGCCTGATGGAACTAGCCTTGCTTTCCCATTTTGAAAACTCCATTCATGCTGCCTTGAAGCTACTTGAAATTGACTGCTGTTGACAGGCCACTAGCCGCTGTAGGCATGGCTCTGGGACGAAAATGAGTTTTGTCTAGCTAAGCCGGGTGCTTCGGTGGCCGGGGTGGAGCTCATCCTGCCACGCTCTAGAGCTAAAGGGAAACTCAACGTGAGTCCTGGCCTCGAGGTAAGTCCCTGAGTAACCGCGCAGAAAGGGCGGCATGCAGCTGTTTCCATGAGGTATTAGTCGCTGTTCTGCTTTATTTTATTTTATTTTTTTAATTTTTTATTGTTGTTTTAAGATTGATCGATTGATTGATTGATTGCTATGTTGGGTCTTCGTTTCCGTGCTAGGGCTCTCCCCAGTTGCGGTAAGTGGGGGCCACTCTTCATCGCGGTGCGTGGGCCTCTCAGTCTCGCGGCCTCTCTTGTTGCGGAGCACAGGCTCCAGAGGCGCAGGCTCAGTAGTTGTGGCTCACGGGCCCAGTTGCCCCACGGCATGTGGAATCCTCCCAGACCAGGGCTCGAACCCGTGTGCCCTGCATTGGCAGGCAGATTCTCAACCACTGCGCCACCAGGGAAGCCCCTGTTCTGCTTTATTTCAAAGGAAGTACCCTTTTCAGGACTCCTAGGCCCCTCGGGTGTGCATCATTTTCCCTCCAAGATCCGTGAGTACCTCCAGACCCCTGTGGGCTTGCTGAGCAACATCGAGGCCCAAAGGTCGGTCCCTCGGAGGCCCTCTGTGTATGCCGAGTGATGGGCAACACACTGCTCGTTCTTTAAGGAGAGCTATATTTCCAGAGCACTGGAACAGTCTCAGGACCACGTTTCTACCCAGTGCGACGTGCCATGGAAGTGTTCGTCATGGCCCCCGTCTGAGCTGCCATGAGAAAACACTCTGCTTAGGATTCTTCGAGGACCTCGTACCTGAAGTCACTCTGCTCGAGGAGAAAGTCAGCATCCTACCATGCTGTGTCGCTAACGGGACACTCAGCATCAGCAGTTGCCTCGAGGTAAGGCCCTGAATTGCCATGCAGAAGCGGAGGCGTGCAGCAGTTTCCAGGAGGCCATAGCCGTTGTTCTGCATTATGTTAACGTCAGTACGCTTTGCAGGACATCTAGGAGCCTCGCGTGGGCACCCTATTCCCTGCAAGAACACTGAGGACCCTCAGGCCCCCATGGGCCTGCTAAGCCACATCCAGGCCCGTAGCCCTTCGGAGCCACTCTGTGTATGCCGAGCGTAGGGCAACAGACTGCAGTCTTTCTTGGGACAGCTTGATTTCCCCAGCACTCCCACAGGTCCACGAACACTGTTCTAGCAGGTCCAACGTGCCGTGCAAGTCTGACTCATTGCCCTAGTCTGAGCTGCACTGAGAAAAACCCTCGGCTTCGTATTCCATCTGGGACCCCGTGTCTGAAGTCACCCTGCCTCCAGGAGAATGTCGGCTTGCGTTCCAACTGCAACTAAAGCCGAGTTCCTCGGGTAACACTGCAGGCTTTTGAAGAGCCACGGGCCCGGAGGCCTAGCTGGAGCTTTCCTTGGTTGAGGCAGTTCACTAGATGCAGTACACCCTGCTTCGAGGAGTTGATTCAGGGAAGTAACCACTTGGTAACCTGTGTCTCTTTGGACTTGTTAGAAAGCACAGGGATGTATGCTGCGTGTGCCCGCGGAAATGGGGGCCTGATGGAACTAGCCTTGCTTTCCCATTTTGAAAGCTCCATTCATGCTGCCTTGAAGCTACTTGAAATTGACTGCTGTTGACAGGCCACTAGCCGCTGTAGGCATGGCTCTGGGACGAAAATGAGTTTTGTCCAGCTAAGCCGGGTGCTTCGGTGGCCGGGGTGGAGCTCATCCTGCCACGCTCTAGAGCTAAAGGGAAACTCAACGTGAGTCCTGGCCTCGAGGTAAGTCCCTGAGTAACCGCGCAGAAAGGGCGGCATGCAGCTGTTTCCATGAGGTATTAGTCGCTGTTCTGCTTTATTTTATTTTATTTTTTTAATTTTTTATTGTTGTTTTAAGATTGATCGATTGATTGATTGATTGCTATGTTGGGTCTTCGTTTCCGTGCTAGGGCTCTCCCCAGTTGCGGTAAGTGGGGGCCACTCTTCATCGCGGTGCGTGGGCCTCTCAGTCTCGCGGCCTCTCTTGTTGCGGAGCACAGGCTCCAGAGGCGCAGGCTCAGTAGTTGTGGCTCACGGGCCCAGTTGCCCCACGGCATGTGGAATCCTCCCAGACCAGGGCTCGAACCCGTGTGCCCTGCATTGGCAGGCAGATTCTCAACCACTGCGCCACCAGGGAAGCCCCTGTTCTGCTTTATTTCAAAGGAAGTACCCTTTTCAGGACTCCTAGGCCCCTCGGGTGTGCATCATTTTCCCTCCAGATCCGTGAGTACCTCCAGACCCCTGTGGGCTTGCCGAGCAACATCGAGGCCCAAAGGTCGGTCCCTCGGAGGCCCTCTGTGTATGCCGAGTGATGGGCAACACACTGCTCGTTGTTTAAGGAGAGCTATATTTCCAGAGCACTGGAACAGTCTCAGGACCACATTTCTACCCAGTGCGACGTGCCATGGAAGTGTTCGTCATGGCCCCCGTCTGAGCTGCCATGAGAAAACACTCTGCTTAGGATTCTTCGAGGACCTCGTACCTGAAGTCACTCTGCTCGAGGAGAAAGTCAGCATCCTACCATGCTGTGTCGCTAACGGGACACTCAGCATCAGCAGTTGCCTCGAGGTAAGGCCCTGAATTGCCATGCAGAAGCGGAGGCGTGCAGCAGTTTCCAGGAGGCCATAGCCGTTGCTCTGCATTATGTTAACGTCAGTACGCTTTGCAGGACATCTAGGAGCCTCGCGTGGGCACCCTATTCCCTGCAAGAACACTGAGGACCCTCAGGCCCCCATGGGCCTGCTAAGCCACATCCAGGCCCGTAGCCCTTCGGAGCCACTCTGTGTATGCCGAGCGTAGGGCAACAGACTGCAGTCTTTCTTGGGAGAGCTTGATTTCCCCAGCACGCCCACAGGTCCACGAACACTGTTCTAGCAGGTCCAACGTGCCGTGCAAGTCTGACTCATTGCCCTAGTCTGAGCTGCACTGAGAAAAACCCTCGGCTTCGTATTCCATCTGGGACCCCGTGTCTGAAGTCACCCTGCCTCCAGGAGAATGTCGGCTTGCGTTCCAACTGCAACTAAAGCCGAGTTCCTCGGGTAACACTGCAGGCTTTTGAAGAGCCACGGGCCCGGAGGCCTAGCTGGGGCTTTCCTTGGTTGAGGCAGTTCACTAGATGCAGTACACCCTGCTTCGAGGAGTTGATTCAGGGAAGTAACCACTTGGTAACCTGTGTCTCTTTGGACTTGTTAGAAAGCACAGGGATGTATGCTGCGTGTGCCCGTGGAAATGGGGGCCTAATGGAACTAGCCTTGCTTTCCCATTTTGAAAGCTCCATTCATGCTGCCTTGAAGCTACTTGAAATTGACTGCTGTTGACAGGCCACTAGCCGTTGTAGGCATGGCTCTGGGACGAAAATGAGTTTTGTCTAGCTAAGCCGGGTGCTTCGGTGGCCGGGGTGGAGCTCATCCTGCCACGCTCTAGATCTAAAGGGAAACTCAACGTGAGTCCTGGCCTCGAGGTAAGTCCCTGAGTAACCGCGCAGAAAGGGCGGCATGCAGCTGTTTCCATGAGGTATTAGTCGCTGTTCTGCTTTATTTTATTTTATTTTTTTAATTTTTTATTGTTGTTTTAAGATTGATCGATTGATTGATTGATTGCTATGTTGGGTCTTCGTTTCCGTGCTAGGGCTCTCCCCAGTTGCGGTAAGTGGGGGCCACTCTTCATCGCGGTGCGTGGGCCTCTCAGTCTCGCGGCCTCTCTTGTTGCGGAGCACAGGCTCCAGAGGCGCAGGCTCAGTAGTTGTGGCTCACGGGCCCAGTTGCCCCACGGCATGTGGAATCCTCCCAGACCAGGGCTCGAACCCGTGTGCCCTGCATTGGCAGGCAGATTCTCAACCACTGCGCCACCGGGGAAGCCCCTGTTCTGCTTTATTTCAAAGGAAGTACCCTTTTCAGGACTCCTAGCCCCCTCGGGTGTGCATCATTTTCCCTCCAAGATCCGTGAGTACCTCCAGACCCCTGTGGGCTTGCCGAGCAACATCGAGGCCCAAAGGTCGGTCCCTCGGAGGCCCTCTGTGTATGCCGAGTGATGGGCAACACACTGCTCGTTCTTTAAGGAGAGCTATATTTCCAGAGCACTGGAACAGTCTCAGGACCACGTTTCTACCCAGTGCGACGTGCCATGGAAGTGTTCGTCATGGCCCCCGTCTGAGCTGCCATGAGAAAACACTCTGCTTAGGATTCTTCGAGGACCTCGTACCTGAAGTCACTCTGCTCGAGGAGAAAGTCAGCATCCTACCATGCTGTGTCGCTAACGGGACACTCAGCATCAGCAGTTGCCTCGAGGTAAGGCCCTGAATTGCCATGCAGAAGCGGAGGCGTGCAGCAGTTTCCAGGAGGCCATAGCCGTTGCTCTGCATTATGTTAACGTCAGTACGCTTTGCAGGACATCTAGGAGCCTCGCGTGGGCACCCTATTCCCTGCAAGAACACTGAGGACCCTCAGGCCCCCATGGGCCTGCTAAGCCACATCCAGGCCCGTAGCCCTTCGGAGCCACTCTGTGTATGCCGAGCGTAGGGCAACAGACTGCAGTCTTTCTTGGGAGAGCTTGATTTCCCCAGCACTCCCACAGGTCCACGAACACTGTTCTAGCAGGTCCAACGTGCCGTGCAAGTCTGACTCATTGCCCTAGTCTGAGCTGCACTGAGAAAAACCCTCGGCTTCGTATTCCATCTGGGTCCCCGTGTCTGAAGTCACCCTGCCTCCAGGAGAATGTCGGCTTGCGTTCCAACTGCAACTAAAGCCGAGTTCCTCGGGTAACACTGCAGGCTTTTGAAGAGCCACGGGCCCGGAGGCCTAGCTGGGGCTTTCCTTGGTTGAGGCAGTTCACTAGATGCAGTACACCCTGCTTCGAGGAGTTGATTCAGGGAAGTAACCACTTGGTAACCTGTGTCTCTTTGGACTTGTTAGAAAGCACAGGGATGTATGCTGCGTGTGCCCGCGGAAATGGGGGCCTGATGGAACTAGCCTTGCTTTCCCATTTTGAAAGCTCCATTCATGCTGCCTTGAAGCTACTTGAAATTGACTGCTGTTGACAGGCCACTAGCCGCTGTAGGCATGGCTCTGGGACGAAAATGAGTTTTGTCTAGCTAAGCCGGGTGCTTCGGTGGCCGGGGTGGAGCTCATCCTGCCACGCTCTAGAGCTAAAGGGAAACTCAACGTGAGTCCTGGCCTCGAGGTAAGTCCCTGAGTAACCGCGCAGAAAGGGCGGCATGCAGCTGTTTCCATGAGGTATTAGTCGCTGTTCTGCTTTATTTTATTTTATTTTTTTAATTTTTTATTGTTGTTTTAAGATTGATCGATTGATTGATTGATTGCTATGTTGGGTCTTCATTTCCGTGCTAGGGCTCTCCCCAGTTGCGGTAAGTGGGGGCCACTCTTCATCGCGGTGCGTGGGCCTCTCAGTCTCGCGGCCTCTCTTGTTGCGGAGCACAGGCTCCAGAGGCGCAGGCTCAGTAGTTGTGGCTCACGGGCCCAGTTGCCCCACGGCATGTGGAATCCTCCCGGACCAGGGCTCGAACCCGTGTGCCCTGCATTGGCAGGCAGATTCTCAACCACTGCGCCACCGGGGAAGCCCCTGTTCTGCTTTATTTCAAAGGAAGTACCCTTTTCAGGACTCCTAGGCCCCTCGGGTGTGCATCATTTTCCCTCCAAGATCCGTGAGTACCTCCAGACCCCTGTGGGCTTGCCGAGCAACATCGAGGCCCAAAGGTCGGTCCCTCGGAGGCCCTCTGTGTATGCCGAGTGATGGGCAACACACTGCTCGTTCTTTAAGGAGAGCTATATTTCCAGAGCACTGGAACAGTCTCAGGACCACGTTTCTACCCAGTGCGACGTGCCATGGAAGTGTTCGTCATGGCCCCCGTCTGAGCTGCCATGAGAAAACACTCTGCTTAGGATTCTTCGAGGACCTCGTACCTGAAGTCACTCTGCTCGAGGAGAAAGTCAGCATCCTACCATGCTGTGTCGCTAACGGGACACTCAGCATCAGCAGTTGCCTCGAGGTAAGGCCCTGAATTGCCATGCAGAAGCGGAGGCGTGCAGCAGTTTCCAGGAGGCCATAGCCGTTGCTCTGCATTATGTTAACGTCAGTACGCTTTGCAGGACATCTAGGAGCCTCGCGTGGGCACCCTATTCCCTGCAAGAACACTGAGGACCCTCAGGCCCCCATGGGCCTGCTAAGCCACATCCAGGCCCGTAGCCCTTCGGAGCCACTCTGTGTATGCCGAGCGTAGGGCAACAGACTGCAGTCTTTCTTGGGAGAGCTTGATTTCCCCAGCACTCCCACAGGTCCACGAACACTGTTCTAGCAGGTCCAACGTGCCGTGCAAGTCTGACTCATTGCCCTAGTCTGAGCTGCACTGAGAAAAACCCTCGGCTTCGTATTCCATCTGGGACCCCGTGTCTGAAGTCACCCTGCCTCCAGGAGAATGTCGGCTTGCGTTCCAACTGCAACTAAAGCCGAGTTCCTCGGGTAACACTGCAGGCTTTTGAAGAGCCACGGGCCCGGAGGCCTAGCTGGGGCTTTCCTTGGTTGAGGCAGTTCACTAGATGCAGTACACCCTGCTTCGAGGAGTTGATTCAGGGAAGTAACCACTTGGTAACCTGTGTCTCTTTGGACTTGTTAGAAAGCACAGGGATGTATGCTGCGTGTGCCCGCGGAAATGGGGGCCTGATGGAACTAGCCTTGCTTTCCCATTTTGAAAGCTCCATTCATGCTGCCTTGAAGCTACTTGAAATTGACTGCTGTTGACAGGCCACTAGCCGCTGTAGGCATGGCTCTGGGACGAAAATGAGTTTTGTCTAGCTAAGCCGGGTGCTTCGGTGGCCGGGGTGGAGCTCATCCTGCCACGCTCTAGAGCTAAAGGGAAACTCAACGTGAGTCCTGGCCTCGAGGTAAGTCCCTGAGTAACCGCGCAGAAAGGGCGGCATGCAGCTGTTTCCATGAGGTATTAGTCGCTGTTCTGCTTTATTTTATTTTATTTTTTTAATTTTTTATTGTTGTTTTAAGATTGATCGATTGATTGATTGATTGCTATGTTGGGTCTTCGTTTCCGTGCTAGGGCTGTCCCCAGTTGCGGTAAGTGGGGGCCACTCTTCATCGCGGTGCGTGGGCCTCTCAGTCTCGCGGCCTCTCTTGTTGCGGAGCACAGGCTCCAGAGGCGCAGGCTCAGTAGTTGTGGCTCACGGGCCCAGTTGCCCCACGGCATGTGGAATCCTCCCAGACCAGGGCTCGAACCCGTGTGCCCTGCATTGGCAGGCAGATTCTCAACCACTGCGCCACCAGGGAAGCCCCTGTTCTGCTTTATTTCAAAGGAAGTACCCTTTTCAGGACTCCTAGGCCCCTCGGGTGTGCATCATTTTCCCTCCAAGATCCGTGAGTACCTCCAGACCCCTGTGGGCTTGCTGAGCAACATCGAGGCCCAAAGGTCGGTCCCTCGGAGGCCCTCTGTGTATGCCGAGTGATGGGCAACACACTGCTCGTTCTTTAAGGAGAGCTATATTTCCAGAGCACTGGAACAGTCTCAGGACCACGTTTCTACCCAGTGCGACGTGCCATGGAAGTGTTCGTCATGGCCCCCGTCTGAGCTGCCATGAGAAAACACTCTGCTTAGGATTCTTCGAGGACCTCGTACCTGAAGTCACTCTGCTCGAGGAGAAAGTCAGCATCCTACCATGCTGTGTCGCTAACGGGACACTCAGCATCAGCAGTTGCCTCGAGGTAAGGCCCTGAATTGCCATGCAGAAGCGGAGGCGTGCAGCAGTTTCCAGGAGGCCATAGCCGTTGCTCTGCATTATGTTAACGTCAGTACGCTTTGCAGGACATCTAGGAGCCTCGCGTGGGCACCCTATTCCCTGCAAGAACACTGAGGACCCTCAGGCCCCCATGGGCCTGCTAAGCCACATCCAGGCCCGTAGCCCTTCGGAGCCACTCTGTGTATGCCGAGCGTAGGGCAACAGACTGCAGTCTTTCTTGGGAGAGCTTGATTTCCCCAGCACTCCCACAGGTCCACGAACACTGTTCTAGCAGGTCCAACGTGCCGTTCAAGTCTGACTCATTGCCCTAGTCTGAGCTGCACTGAGAAAAACCCTCGGCTTCGTATTCCATCTGGGACCCCATGTCTGAAGTCACCCTGCCTCCAGGAGAATGTCGGCTTGCGTTCCAACTGCAACTAAAGCCGAGTTCCTCGGGTAACACTGCAGGCTTTTGAAGAGCCACGGGCCCGGAGGCCTAGCTGGGGCTTTCCTTGGTTGAGGCAGTTTACTAGATGCAGTACACCCTGCTTCGAGGAGTTGATTCAGGGAAGTAACCACTTGGTAACCTGTGTCTCTTTGGACTTGTTAGAAAGCACAGGGATGTATGCTGCGTATGCCCTCGGAAATGGGGGCCTGATGGAACTAGCCTTGCTTTCCCATTTTGAAAGCTCCATTCATGCTGCCTTGAAGCTACTTGAAATTGACTGCTGTTGACAGGCCACTAGCCGCTGTAGGCATGGCTCTGGGACGAAAATGAGTTTTGTCTAGCTAAGCCGGGTGCTTCGATGGCCGGGGTGGAGCTCATCCTGCCACGCTCTAGAGCTAAAGGGAAACTCAACGTGAGTCCTGGCCTCGAGGTAAGTCCCTGAGTAACCGCGCAGAAAGGGCGGCATGCAGCTGTTTCCATGAGGTATTAGTCGCTGTTCTGCTTTATTTTATTTTATTTTTTTAATTTTTTATTGTTGTTTTAAGATTGATCGATTGATTGATTGATTGCTATGTTGGGTCTTCGTTTCCGTGCTAGGGCTCTCCCCAGTTGCGGTAAGTGGGGGCCACTCTTCATCGCGGTGCGTGGGCCTCTCAGTCTCGCGGCCTCTCTTGTTGCGGAGCACAGGCTCCAGAGGCGCAGGCTCAGTAGTTGTGGCTCACGGGCCCAGTTGCCCCACGGCATGTGGAATCCTCCCGGACCAGGGCTCGAACCCGTGTGCCCTGCATTGGCAGGCAGATTCTCAACCACTGCGCCACCGGGGAAGCCCCTGTTCTGCTTTATTTCAAAGGAAGTACCCTTTTCAGGACTCCTAGGCCCCTCGGGTGTGCATCATTTTCCCTCCAAGATCCGTGAGTACCTCCAGACCCCTGTGGGCTTGCCGAGCAACATCGAGGCCCAAAGGTCGGTCCCTCGGAGGCCCTCTGTGTATGCCGAGTGATGGGCAACACACTGCTCGTTCTTTAAGGAGAGCTATATTTCCAGAGCACTGGAACAGTCTCAGGACCACATTTCTACCCAGTGCGACGTGCCATGGAAGTGTTCGTCATGGCCCCCGTCTGAGCTGCCATGAGAAAACACTCTGCTTAGGATTCTTCGAGGACCTCGTACCTGAAGTCACTCTGCTCGAGGAGAAAGTCAGCATCCTACCATGCTGTGTCGCTAACGGGACACTCAGCATCAGCAGTTGCCTCGAGGTAAGGCCCTGAATTGCCATGCAGAAGCGGAGGCGTGCAGCAGTTTCCAGGAGGCCATAGCCGTTGCTCTGCATTATGTTAACGTCAGTACGCTTTGCAGGACATCTAGGAGCCTCGCGTGGGCACCCTATTCCCTGCAAGAACACTGAGGACCCTCAGGCCCCCATGGGCCTGCTAAGCCACATCCAGTCCCGTAGCCCTTCGGAGCCACTCTGTGTATGCCGAGCGTAGGGCAACAGACTGCAGTTTTTCTTGGGAGAGCTTGATTTCCCCAGCACTCCCACAGGTCCACGAACACTGTTCTAGCAGGTCCAACGTGCCGTGCAAGTCTGACTCATTGCCCTAGTCTGAGCTGCACTGAGAAAAACCCTCGGCTTCGTATTCCATCTGGGACCCCGTGTCTGAAGTCACCCTGCCTCCAGGAGAATGTCGGCTTGCGTTCCAACTGCAACTAAAGCCGAGTTCCTCGGGTAACACTGCAGGCTTTTCAAGAGCCACGGGCCCGGACGCCTAGCTGGGGCTTTCCTTGGTTGAGGCAGTTCACTAGATGCAGTACACCCTGCTTCGAGGAGTTGATTCAGGGAAGTAACCACTTGGTAACCTGTGTCTCTTTGGACTTGTTAGAAAGCACAGGGATGTATGCTGCGTGTGCCCGCGGAAATGGGGGCCTGATGGAACTAGCCTTGCTTTCCCATTTTGAAAGCTCCATTCATGCTGCCTTGAAGCTACTTGAAATTGACTGCTGTTGACAGGCCACTAGCCGCTGTAGGCATGGCTCTGGGACGAAAATGAGTTTTGTCCAGCTAAGCCGGGTGCTTCGGTGGCCGGGGTGGAGCTCATCCTGCCACGCTCTAGAGCTAAAGGGAAACTCAACGTGAGTCCTGGCCTCGAGGTAAGTCCCTGAGTAACCGCGCAGAAAGGGCGGCATGCAGCTGTTTCCATGAGGTATTAGTCGCTGTTCTGCTTTATTTTATTTTATTTTTTTAATTTTTTATTGTTATTTTAAGATTGATTGATTGATTGATTGATTGCTATGTTGGGTCTTCGTTTCCGTGCTAGGGCTCTCCCCAGTTGCGGTAAGTGGGGGCCACTCTTCATCGCGGTGCGTGGGCCTCTCAGTCTCGCGGCCTCTCTTGTTGCGGAGCACAGGCTCCAGAGGCGCAGGCTCAGTAGTTGTGGCTCACGGGCCCAGTTGCCCCACGGCATGTGGAATCCTCCCAGACCAGGGCTCGAACCCGTGTGCCCTGCATTGGCAGGCAGATTCTCAACCACTGCGCCACCGGGGAAGCCCCTGTTCTGCTTTATTTCAAAGGAAGTACCCTTTTCAGGACTCCTAGGCCCCTCGGGTGTGCATCATTTTCCCTCCAAGATCCGTGAGTACCTCCAGACCCCTGTGGGCTTGCTGAGCAACATCGAGGCCCAAAGGTCGGTCCCTCGGAGGCCCTCTGTGTATGCCGAGTGATGGGCAACACACTGCTCGTTCTTTAAGGAGAGCTATATTTCCAGAGCACTGGAACAGTCTCAGGACCACGTTTCTACCCAGTGCGACGTGCCATGGAAGTGTTCGTCATGGCCCCCGTCTGAGCTGCCATGAGAAAACACTCTGCTTAGGATTCTTCGAGGACCTCGTACCTGAAGTCACTCTGCTCGAGGAGAAAGTCAGCATCCTACCATGCTGTGTCGCTAACGGGACACTCAGCATCAGCAGTTGCCTCGAGGTAAGGCCCTGAATTGCCATGCAGAAGCGGAGGCGTGCAGCAGTTTCCAGGAGGCCATAGCCGTTGCTCTGCATTATGTTAACGTCAGTACGCTTTGCAGGACATCTAGGAGCCTCGCGTGGGCACCCTATTCCCTGCAAGAACACTGAGGACCCTCAGGCCCCCATGGGCCTGCTAAGCCACATCCAGGCCCGTAGCCCTTCGGAGCCACTCTGTGTATGCCGAGCGTAGGGCAACAGACTGCAGTCTTTCTTGGGAGAGCTTGATTTCCCCAGCACTCCCACAGGTCCACGAACACTGTTCTAGCAGGTCCAACGTGCCGTGCAAGTCTGACTCATTGCCCTAGTCTGAGCTGCACTGAGAAAAACCCTCGGCTTCGTATTCCATCTGGGACCCCGTGTCTGAAGTCACCCTGCCTCCAGGAGAATGTCGGCTTGCGTTCCAACTGCAACTAAAGCCGAGTTCCTCGGGTAACACTGCAGGCTTTTGAAGAGCCACGGGCCCGGAGGCCTAGCTGGGGCTTTCCTTGGTTGAGGCAGTTCACTAGATGCAGTACACCCTGCTTCGAGGAGTTGATTCAGGGAAGTAACCACTTGGTAACCTGTGTCTCTTTGGACTTGTTAGAAAGCACAGGGATGTATGCTGCGTGTGCCCGTGGAAATGGGGGCCTGATGGAACTAGCCTTGCTTTCCCATTTTGAAAGCTCCATTCATGCTGCCTTGAAGCTACTTGAAATTGACTGCTGTTGACAGGCCACTAGCCGCTGTAGGCATGGCTCTGGGACGAAAATGAGTGAGTTTTGTCTAGCTAAGCCGGGTGCTTCGATGACCGGGGTGGAGCTCATCCTGCCACGCTCTAGAGCTAAAGGGAAACTCAACGTGAGTCCTGGCCTCGAGGTAAGTCCCTGAGTAACCGCGCAGAAAGGGCGGCATGCAGCTGTTTCCATGAGGTATTAGTCGCTGTTCTGCTTTATTTTATTTTATTTTTTTAATTTTTTATTGTTGTTTTAAGATTGATCGATTGATTGATTGATTGCTATGTTGGGTCTTCGTTTCCGTGCTAGGGCTCTCCCCAGTTGCGGTAAGTGGGAGCCACTCTTCATCGCGGTGCGTGGGCCTCTCAGTCTCGCGGCCTCTCTTGTTGCGGAGCACAGGCTCCAGAGGCGCAGGCTCAGTAGTTGTGGCTCACGGGCCCAGTTGCCCCACGGCATGTGGAATCCTCCCAGACCAGGGCTCGAACCCGTGTGCCCTGCATTGGCAGGCAGATTCTCAACCACTGCGCCACCAGGGAAGCCCCTGTTCTGCTTTATTTCAAAGGAAGTACCCTTTTCAGGACTCCTAGGCCCCTCGGGTGTGCATCATTTTCCCTCCAAGATCCGTGAGTACCTCCAGACCCCTGTGGGCTTGCCGAGCAACATCGAGGCCCAAAGGTCGGTCCCTCGGAGGCCCTCTGTGTATGCCGAGTGATGGGCAACACACTGCTCGTTCTTTAAGGAGAGCTATATTTCCAGAGCACTGGAACAGTCTCAGGACCACATTTCTACCCAGTGCGACGTGCCATGGAAGTGTTCGTCATGGCCCCCGTCTGAGCTGCCATGAGAAAACACTCTGCTTAGGATTTTTCGAGGACCTCGTACCTGAAGTCACTCTGCTCGAGGAGAAAGTCAGCATCCTACCATGCTGTGTCGCTAACGGGACACTCAGCATCAGCAGTTGCCTCGAGGTAAGGCCCTGAATTGCCATGCAGAAGCGGAGGCGTGCAGCAGTTTCCAGGAGGCCATAGCCGTTGCTCTGCATTATGTTAACGTCAGTACGCTTTGCAGGACATCTAGGAGCCTCGCGTGGGCACCCTATTCCCTGCAAGAACACTGAGGACCCTCAGGCCCCCATGGGCCTGCTAAGCCACATCCAGGCCCGTAGCCCTTCGGAGCCACTCTGTGTATGCCGAGCGTAGGGCAACAGACTGCAGTCTTTCTTGGGAGAGCTTGATTTCCCCAGCACTCCCACAGGTCCACGAACACTGTTCTAGCAGGTCCAACGTGCCGTGCAAGTCTGACTCATTGCCCTAGTCTGAGCTGCACTGAGAAAAACCCTCGGCTTCGTATTCCATCTGGGACCCCGTGTCTGAAGTCACCCTGCCTCCAGGAGAATGTCGGCTTGCGTTCCAACTGCAACTAAAGCCGAGTTCCTCGGGTAACACTGCAGGCTTTTGAAGAGCCACGGGCCCGGAGGCCTAGCTGGGGCTTTCCTTGGTTGAGGCAGTTCACTAGATGCAGTACACCCTGCTTCGAGGAGTTGATTCAGGGAAGTAACCACTTGGTAACCTGTGTCTCTTTGGACTTGTTAGAAAGCACAGGGATGTATGCTGCGTGTGCCCGTGGAAATGGGGGCCTGATGGAACTAGCCTTGCTTTCCCATTTTGAAAGCTCCATTCATGCTGCCTTGAAGCTACTTGAAATTGACTGCTGTTGACAGGCCACTAGCCGCTGTAGGCATGGCTCTGGGACGAAAATGAGTTTTGTCTAGCTAAGCCGGGTGCTTCGGTGGCCGGGGTGGAGCTCATCCTGCCACGCTCTAGAGCTAAAGGGAAACTCAACGTGAGTCCTGGCCTCGAGGTAAGTCCCTGAGTAACCGCACAGAAAGGGCGGCATGCAGCTGTTTCCATGAGGTATTAGTCGCTGTTCTGCTTTATTTTATTTTATTTTTTTAATTTTTTATTGTTGTTTTAAGATTGATTGATTGATTGATTGATTGCTATGTTGGGTCTTCGTTTCCGTGCTAGGGCTCTCCCCAGTTGCGGTAAGTGGGGGCCACTCTTCATCGCGGTGCGTGGGCCTCTCAGTCTCGCGGCCTCTCTTGTTGCGGAGCACAGGCTCCAGAGGCGCAGGCTCAGTAGTTGTGGCTCACGGGCCCAGTTGCCCCACGGCATGTGGAATCCTCCCAGACCAGGGCTCGAACCCGTGTGCCCTGCATTGGCAGGCAGATTCTCAACCACTGCGCCACCAGGGAAGCCCCTGTTCTGCTTTATTTCAAAGGAAGTACCCTTTTCAGGACTCCTAGGCCCCTCGGGTGTGCATCATTTTCCCTCCAAGATCCGTGAGTACCTCCAGACCCCTGTGGGCTTGCTGAGCAACATCGAGGCCCAAAGGTCGGTCCCTCGGAGGCCCTCTGTGTATGCCGAGTGATGGGCAACACACTGCTCGTTCTTTAAGGAGAGCTATATTTCCAGAGCACTGGAACAGTCTCAGGACCACGTTTCTACCCAGTGCGACGTGCCATGGAAGTGTTCGTCATGGCCCCCGTCTGAGCTGCCATGAGAAAACACTCTGCTTAGGATTCTTCGAGGACCTCGTACCTGAAGTCACTCTGCTCGAGGAGAAAGTCAGCATCCTACCATGCTGTGTCGCTAACGGGACACTCAGCATCAGCAGTTGCCTCGAGGTAAGGCCCTGAATTGCCATGCAGAAGCGGAGGCGTGCAGCAGTTTCCAGGAGGCCATAGCCGTTGCTCTGCATTATGTTAACGTCAGTACGCTTTGCAGGACATCTAGGAGCCTCGCGTGGGCACCCTATTCCCTGCAAGAACACTGAGGACCCTCAGGCCCCCATGGGCCTGCTAAGCCACATCCAGGCCCGTAGCCCTTCGGAGCCACTCTGTGTATGCCGAGCGTAGGGCAACAGACTGCAGTCTTTCTTGGGAGAGCTTGATTTCCCCAGCACTCCCACAGGTCCACGAACACTGTTCTAGCAGGTCCAACGTGCCGTGCAAGTCTGACTCATTGCCCTAGTCTGAGCTGCACTGAGAAAAACCCTCGGCTTCGTATTCCATCTGGGACCCCGTGTCTGAAGTCACCCTGCCTCCAGGAGAATGTCGGCTTGCGTTCCAACTGCAACTAAAGCCGAGTTCCTCGGGTAACACTGCAGGCTTTTGAAGAGCCACGGGCCCGGAGGCCTAGCTGGGGCTTTCCTTGGTTGAGGCAGTTCACTAGATGCAGTACACCCTGCTTCGAGGAGTTGATTCAGGGAAGTAACCACTTGGTAACCTGTGTCTCTTTGGACTTGTTAGAAAGCACAGGGATGTATGCTGCGTGTGCCCGCGGAAATGGGGGCCTGATGGAACTAGCCTTGCTTTCCCATTTTGAAAGCTCCATTCATGCTGCCTTGAAGCTACTTGAAATTGACTGCTGTTGACAGGCCACTAGCCGCTGTAGGCATGGCTCTGGGACGAAAATGAGTTTTGTCTAGCTAAGCCGGGTGCTTCGGTGGCCGGGGTGGAGCTCATCCTGCCACGCTCTAGAGCTAAAGGGAAACTCAACGTGAGTCCTGGCCTCGAGGTAAGTCCCTGAGTAACCGCGCAGAAAGGGCGGCATGCAGCTGTTTCCATGAGGTATTAGTCGCTGTTCTGCTTTATTTTATTTTATTTTTTTAATTTTTTATTGTTGTTTTAAGATTGATCGATTGATTGATTGATTGCTATGTTGGGTCTTCGTTTCCGTGCTAGGGCTCTCCCCAGTTGCGGTAAGTGGGGGCCACTCTTCATCGCGGTGCGTGGGCCTCTCAGTCTCGCGGCCTCTCTTGTTGCGGAGCACAGGCTCCAGAGGCGCAGGCTCAGTAGTTGTGGCTCACGGGCCCAGTTGCCCCACGGCATGTGGAATCCTCCCAGACCAGGGCTCGAACCCGTGTGCCCTGCATTGGCAGGCAGATTCTCAACCACTGCGCCACCAGGGAAGCCCCTGTTCTGCTTTATTTCAAAGGAAGTACCCTTTTCAGGACTCCTAGGCCCCTCGGGTGTGCATCATTTTCCCTCCAAGATCCGTGAGTACCTCCAGACCCCTGTGGGCTTGCTGAGCAACATCGAGGCCCAAAGGTCGGTCCCTCGGAGGCCCTCTGTGTATGCCGAGTGATGGGCAACACACTGCTCGTTCTTTAAGGAGAGCTATATTTCCAGAGCACTGGAACAGTCTCAGGACCACGTTTCTACCCAGTGCGACGTGCCATGGAAGTGTTCGTCATGGCCCCCGTCTGAGCTGCCATGAGAAAACACTCTGCTTAGGATTCTTCGAGGACCTCGTACCTGAAGTCACTCTGCTCGAGGAGAAAGTCAGCATCCTACCATGCTGTGTCGCTAACGGGACACTCAGCATCAGCAGTTGCCTCGAGGTAAGGCCCTGAATTGCCATGCAGAAGCGGAGGCGTGCAGCAGTTTCCAGGAGGCCATAGCCGTTGTTCTGCATTATGTTAACGTCAGTACGCTTTGCAGGACATCTAGGAGCCTCGCGTGGGCACCCTATTCCCTGCAAGAACACTGAGGACCCTCAGGCCCCCATGGGCCTGCTAAGCCACATCCAGGCCCGTAGCCCTTCGGAGCCACTCTGTGTATGCCGAGCGTAGGGCAACAGACTGCAGTCTTTCTTGGGACAGCTTGATTTCCCCAGCACTCCCACAGGTCCACGAACACTGTTCTAGCAGGTCCAACGTGCCGTGCAAGTCTGACTCATTGCCCTAGTCTGAGCTGCACTGAGAAAAACCCTCGGCTTCGTATTCCATCTGGGACCCCGTGTCTGAAGTCACCCTGCCTCCAGGAGAATGTCGGCTTGCGTTCCAACTGCAACTAAAGCCGAGTTCCTCGGGTAACACTGCAGGCTTTTGAAGAGCCACGGGCCCGGAGGCCTAGCTGGAGCTTTCCTTGGTTGAGGCAGTTCACTAGATGCAGTACACCCTGCTTCGAGGAGTTGATTCAGGGAAGTAACCACTTGGTAACCTGTGTCTCTTTGGACTTGTTAGAAAGCACAGGGATGTATGCTGCGTGTGCCCGCGGAAATGGGGGCCTGATGGAACTAGCCTTGCTTTCCCATTTTGAAAGCTCCATTCATGCTGCCTTGAAGCTACTTGAAATTGACTGCTGTTGACAGGCCACTAGCCGCTGTAGGCATGGCTCTGGGACGAAAATGAGTTTTGTCCAGCTAAGCCGGGTGCTTCGGTGGCCGGGGTGGAGCTCATCCTGCCACGCTCTAGAGCTAAAGGGAAACTCAACGTGAGTCCTGGCCTCGAGGTAAGTCCCTGAGTAACCGCGCAGAAAGGGCGGCATGCAGCTGTTTCCATGAGGTATTAGTCGCTGTTCTGCTTTATTTTATTTTATTTTTTTAATTTTTTATTGTTGTTTTAAGATTGATCGATTGATTGATTGATTGCTATGTTGGGTCTTCGTTTCCGTGCTAGGGCTCTCCCCAGTTGCGGTAAGTGGGGGCCACTCTTCATCGCGGTGCGTGGGCCTCTCAGTCTCGCGGCCTCTCTTGTTGCGGAGCACAGGCTCCAGAGGCGCAGGCTCAGTAGTTGTGGCTCACGGGCCCAGTTGCCCCACGGCATGTGGAATCCTCCCAGACCAGGGCTCGAACCCGTGTGCCCTGCATTGGCAGGCAGATTCTCAACCACTGCGCCACCAGGGAAGCCCCTGTTCTGCTTTATTTCAAAGGAAGTACCCTTTTCAGGACTCCTAGGCCCCTCGGGTGTGCATCATTTTCCCTCCAGATCCGTGAGTACCTCCAGACCCCTGTGGGCTTGCCGAGCAACATCGAGGCCCAAAGGTCGGTCCCTCGGAGGCCCTCTGTGTATGCCGAGTGATGGGCAACACACTGCTCGTTGTTTAAGGAGAGCTATATTTCCAGAGCACTGGAACAGTCTCAGGACCACGTTTCTACCCAGTGCGACGTGCCATGGAAGTGTTCGTCATGGCCCCCGTCTGAGCTGCCATGAGAAAACACTCTGCTTAGGATTCTTCGAGGACCTCGTACCTGAAGTCACTCTGCTCGAGGAGAAAGTCAGCATCCTACCATGCTGTGTCGCTAACGGGACACTCAGCATCAGCAGTTGCCTCGAGGTAAGGCCCTGAATTGCCATGCAGAAGCGGAGGCGTGCAGCAGTTTCCAGGAGGCCATAGCCGTTGCTCTGCATTATGTTAACGTCAGTACGCTTTGCAGGACATCTAGGAGCCTCGCGTGGGCACCCTATTCCCTGCAAGAACACTGAGGACCCTCAGGCCCCCATGGGCCTGCTAAGCCACATCCAGGCCCGTAGCCCTTCGGAGCCACTCTGTGTATGCCGAGCGTAGGGCAACAGACTGCAGTCTTTCTTGGGAGAGCTTGATTTCCCCAGCACGCCCACAGGTCCACGAACACTGTTCTAGCAGGTCCAACGTGCCGTGCAAGTCTGACTCATTGCCCTAGTCTGAGCTGCACTGAGAAAAACCCTCGGCTTCGTATTCCATCTGGGACCCCGTGTCTGAAGTCACCCTGCCTCCAGGAGAATGTCGGCTTGCGTTCCAACTGCAACTAAAGCCGAGTTCCTCGGGTAACACTGCAGGCTTTTGAAGAGCCACGGGCCCGGAGGCCTAGCTGGGGCTTTCCTTGGTTGAGGCAGTTCACTAGATGCAGTACACCCTGCTTCGAGGAGTTGATTCAGGGAAGTAACCACTTGGTAACCTGTGTCTCTTTGGACTTGTTAGAAAGCACAGGGATGTATGCTGCGTGTGCCCGTGGAAATGGGGGCCTAATGGAACTAGCCTTGCTTTCCCATTTTGAAAGCTCCATTCATGCTGCCTTGAAGCTACTTGAAATTGACTGCTGTTGACAGGCCACTAGCCGTTGTAGGCATGGCTCTGGGACGAAAATGAGTTTTGTCTAGCTAAGCCGGGTGCTTCGGTGGCCGGGGTGGAGCTCATCCTGCCACGCTCTAGATCTAAAGGGAAACTCAACGTGAGTCCTGGCCTCGAGGTAAGTCCCTGAGTAACCGCGCAGAAAGGGCGGCATGCAGCTGTTTCCATGAGGTATTAGTCGCTGTTCTGCTTTATTTTATTTTATTTTTTTAATTTTTTATTGTTGTTTTAAGATTGATCGATTGATTGATTGATTGCTATGTTGGGTCTTCGTTTCCGTGCTAGGGCTCTCCCCAGTTGCGGTAAGTGGGGGCCACTCTTCATCGCGGTGCGTGGGCCTCTCAGTCTCGCGGCCTCTCTTGTTGCGGAGCACAGGCTCCAGAGGCGCAGGCTCAGTAGTTGTGGCTCACGGGCCCAGTTGCCCCACGGCATGTGGAATCCTCCCAGACCAGGGCTCGAACCCGTGTGCCCTGCATTGGCAGGCAGATTCTCAACCACTGCGCCACCGGGGAAGCCCCTGTTCTGCTTTATTTCAAAGGAAGTACCCTTTTCAGGACTCCTAGCCCCCTCGGGTGTGCATCATTTTCCCTCCAAGATCCGTGAGTACCTCCAGACCCCTGTGGGCTTGCCGAGCAACATCGAGGCCCAAAGGTCGGTCCCTCGGAGGCCCTCTGTGTATGCCGAGTGATGGGCAACACACTGCTCGTTCTTTAAGGAGAGCTATATTTCCAGAGCACTGGAACAGTCTCAGGACCACGTTTCTACCCAGTGCGACGTGCCATGGAAGTGTTCGTCATGGCCCCCGTCTGAGCTGCCATGAGAAAACACTCTGCTTAGGATTCTTCGAGGACCTCGTACCTGAAGTCACTCTGCTCGAGGAGAAAGTCAGCATCCTACCATGCTGTGTCGCTAACGGGACACTCAGCATCAGCAGTTGCCTCGAGGTAAGGCCCTGAATTGCCATGCAGAAGCGGAGGCGTGCAGCAGTTTCCAGGAGGCCATAGCCGTTGCTCTGCATTATGTTAACGTCAGTACGCTTTGCAGGACATCTAGGAGCCTCGCGTGGGCACCCTATTCCCTGCAAGAACACTGAGGACCCTCAGGCCCCCATGGGCCTGCTAAGCCACATCCAGGCCCGTAGCCCTTCGGAGCCACTCTGTGTATGCCGAGCGTAGGGCAACAGACTGCAGTCTTTCTTGGGAGAGCTTGATTTCCCCAGCACTCCCACAGGTCCACGAACACTGTTCTAGCAGGTCCAACGTGCCGTGCAAGTCTGACTCATTGCCCTAGTCTGAGCTGCACTGAGAAAAACCCTCGGCTTCGTATTCCATCTGGGTCCCCGTGTCTGAAGTCACCCTGCCTCCAGGAGAATGTCGGCTTGCGTTCCAACTGCAACTAAAGCCGAGTTCCTCGGGTAACACTGCAGGCTTTTGAAGAGCCACGGGCCCGGAGGCCTAGCTGGGGCTTTCCTTGGTTGAGGCAGTTCACTAGATGCAGTACACCCTGCTTCGAGGAGTTGATTCAGGGAAGTAACCACTTGGTAACCTGTGTCTCTTTGGACTTGTTAGAAAGCACAGGGATGTATGCTGCGTGTGCCCGCGGAAATGGGGGCCTGATGGAACTAGCCTTGCTTTCCCATTTTGAAAGCTCCATTCATGCTGCCTTGAAGCTACTTGAAATTGACTGCTGTTGACAGGCCACTAGCCGCTGTAGGCATGGCTCTGGGACGAAAATGAGTTTTGTCTAGCTAAGCCGGGTGCTTCGGTGGCCGGGGTGGAGCTCATCCTGCCACGCTCTAGAGCTAAAGGGAAACTCAACGTGAGTCCTGGCCTCGAGGTAAGTCCCTGAGTAACCGCGCAGAAAGGGCGGCATGCAGCTGTTTCCATGAGGTATTAGTCGCTGTTCTGCTTTATTTTATTTTATTTTTTTAATTTTTTATTGTTGTTTTAAGATTGATCGATTGATTGATTGATTGCTATGTTGGGTCTTCGTTTCCGTGCTAGGGCTGTCCCCAGTTGCGGTAAGTGGGGGCCACTCTTCATCGCGGTGCGTGGGCCTCTCAGTCTCGCGGCCTCTCTTGTTGCGGAGCACAGGCTCCAGAGGCGCAGGCTCAGTAGTTGTGGCTCACGGGCCCAGTTGCCCCACGGCATGTGGAATCCTCCCAGACCAGGGCTCGAACCCGTGTGCCCTGCATTGGCAGGCAGATTCTCAACCACTGCGCCACCAGGGAAGCCCCTGTTCTGCTTTATTTCAAAGGAAGTACCCTTTTCAGGACTCCTAGGCCCCTCGGGTGTGCATCATTTTCCCTCCAAGATCCGTGAGTACCTCCAGACCCCTGTGGGCTTGCTGAGCAACATCGAGGCCCAAAGGTCGGTCCCTCGGAGGCCCTCTGTGTATGCCGAGTGATGGGCAACACACTGCTCGTTCTTTAAGGAGAGCTATATTTCCAGAGCACTGGAACAGTCTCAGGACCACGTTTCTACCCAGTGCGACGTGCCATGGAAGTGTTCGTCATGGCCCCCGTCTGAGCTGCCATGAGAAAACACTCTGCTTAGGATTCTTCGAGGACCTCGTACCTGAAGTCACTCTGCTCGAGGAGAAAGTCAGCATCCTACCATGCTGTGTCGCTAACGGGACACTCAGCATCAGCAGTTGCCTCGAGGTAAGGCCCTGAATTGCCATGCAGAAGCGGAGGCGTGCAGCAGTTTCCAGGAGGCCATAGCCGTTGCTCTGCATTATGTTAACGTCAGTACGCTTTGCAGGACATCTAGGAGCCTCGCGTGGGCACCCTATTCCCTGCAAGAACACTGAGGACCCTCAGGCCCCCATGGGCCTGCTAAGCCACATCCAGGCCCGTAGCCCTTCGGAGCCACTCTGTGTATGCCGAGCGTAGGGCAACAGACTGCAGTCTTTCTTGGGAGAGCTTGATTTCCCCAGCACTCCCACAGGTCCACGAACACTGTTCTAGCAGGTCCAACGTGCCTTGCAAGTCTGACTCATTGCCCTAGTCTGAGCTGCACTGAGAAAAACCCTCGGCTTCGTATTCCATCTGGGACCCCGTGTCTGAAGTCACCCTGCCTCCAGGAGAATGTCGGCTTGCGTTCCAACTGCAACTAAAGCCGAGTTCCTCGGGTAACACTGCAGGCTTTTGAAGAGCCACGGGCCCGGAGGCCTAGCTGGGGCTTTCCTTGGTTGAGGCAGTTCACTAGATGCAGTACACCCTGCTTCGAGGAGTTGATTCAGGGAAGTAACCACTTGGTAACCTGTGTCTCTTTGGACTTGTTAGAAAGCACAGGGATGTATGCTGCGTGTGCCTGCGGAAATGGGGGCCTGATGGAACTAGCCTTGCTTTCCCATTTTGAAAGCTCCATTCATGCTGCCTTGAAGCTACTTGAAATTGACTGCTGTTGACAGGCCACTAGCCGCTGTAGGCATGGCTCTGGGACGAAAATGAGTTTTGTCTAGCTAAGCCGGGTGCTTCGGTGGCCGGGGTGGAGCTCATCCTGCCACGCTCTAGAGCTAAAGGGAAACTCAACGTGAGTCCTGGCCTCGAGGTAAGTCCCTGAGTAACCGCGCAGAAAGGGCGGCATGCAGCTGTTTCCATGAGGTATTAGTCGCTGTTCTGCTTTATTTTATTTTATTTTTTTAATTTTTTATTGTTGTTTTAAGATTGATCGATTGATTGATTGATTGCTATGTTGGGTCTTCGTTTCCGTGCTAGGGCTGTCCCCAGTTGCGGTAAGTGGGGGCCACTCTTCATCGCGGTGCGTGGGCCTCTCAGTCTCGCGGCCTCTCTTGTTGCGGAGCACAGGCTCCAGAGGCGCAGGCTCAGTAGTTGTGGCTCACGGGCCCAGTTGCCCCACGGAATGTGGAATCCTCCCAGACCAGGGCTCGAACCCGTGTGCCCTGCATTGGCAGGCAGATTCTCAACCACTGCGCCACCAGGGAAGCCCCTGTTCTGCTTTATTTCAAAGGAAGTACCCTTTTCAGGACTCCTAGGCCCCTCGGGTGTGCATCATTTTCCCTCCAAGATCCGTGAGTACCTCCAGACCCCTGTGGGCTTGCCGAGCAACATCGAGGCCCAAAGGTCGGTCCCTCGGAGGCCCTCTGTGTATGCCGAGTGATGGGCAACACACTGCTCGTTCTTTAAGGAGAGCTATATTTCCAGAGCACTGGAACAGTCTCAGGACCACGTTTCTACCCAGTGCGACGTGCCATGGAAGTGTTCGTCATGGCCCCCGTCTGAGCTGCCATGAGAAAACACTCTGCTTAGGATTCTTCGAGGACCTCGTACCTGAAGTCACTCTGCTCGAGGAGAAAGTCAGCATCCTACCATGCTGTGTCGCTAACGGGACACTCAGCATCAGCAGTTGCCTCGAGGTAAGGCCCTGAATTGCCATGCAGAAGCGGAGGCGTGCAGCAGTTTCCAGGAGGCCATAGCCGTTGCTCTGCATTATGTTAACGTCAGTACGCTTTGCAGGACATCTAGGAGCCTCGCGTGGGCACCCTATTCCCTGCAAGAACACTGAGGACCCTCAGGCCCCCATGGGCCTGCTAAGCCACATCCAGGCCCGTAGCCCTTCGGAGCCACTCTGTGTATGCCGAGCGTAGGGCAACAGACTGCAGTCTTTCTTGGGAGAGCTTGATTTCCCCAGCACTCCCACAGGTCCACGAACACTGTTCTAGCAGGTCCAACGTGCCGTGCAAGTCTGACTCATTGCCCTAGTCTGAGCTGCACTGAGAAAAACCCTCGGCTTCGTATTCCATCTGGGACCCCGTGTCTGAAGTCACCCTGCCTCCAGGAGAATGTCGGCTTGCGTTCCAACTGCAACTAAAGCCGAGTTCCTCGGGTAACACTGCAGGCTTTTCAAGAGCCACGGGCCCGGAGGCCTAGCTGGGGCTTTCCTTGGTTGAGGCAGTTCACTAGATGCAGTACACCCTGCTTCGAGGAGTTGATTCAGGGAAGTAACCACTTGGTAACCTGTGTCTCTTTGGACTTGTTAGAAAGCACAGGGATGTATGCTGCGTGTGCCCGCGGAAATGGGGGCCTGATGGAACTAGCCTTGCTTTCCCATTTTGAAAGCTCCATTCATGCTGCCTTGAAGCTACTTGAAATTGACTGCTGTTGACAGGCCACTAGCCGCTGTAGGCATGGCTCTGGGACGAAAATGAGTTTTGTCCAGCTAAGCCGGGTGCTTCGGTGGCCGGGGTGGAGCTCATCCTGCCACGCTCTAGAGCTAAAGGGAAACTCAACGTGAGTCCTGGCCTCGAGGTAAGTCCCTGAGTAACCGCGCAGAAAGGGCGGCATGCAGCTGTTTCCATGAGGTATTAGTCGCTGTTCTGCTTTATTTTATTTTATTTTTTTAATTTTTTATTGTTGTTTTAAGATTGATCGATTGATTGATTGATTGCTATGTTGGGTCTTCGTTTCCGTGCTAGGGCTCTCCCCAGTTGCGGTAAGTGGGGGCCACTCTTCATCGCGGTGCGTGGGCCTCTCAGTCTCGCGGCCTCTCTTGTTGCGGAGCACAGGCTCCAGAGGCGCAGGCTCAGTAGTTGTGGCTCACGGGCCCAGTTGCCCCACGGCATGTGGAATCCTCCCAGACCAGGGCTCGAACCCGTGTGCCCTGCATTGGCAGGCAGATTCTCAACCACTGCGCCACCGGGGAAGCCCCTGTTCTGCTTTATTTCAAAGGAAGTACCCTTTTCAGGACTCCTAGGCCCCTCGGGTGTGCATCATTTTCCCTCCAAGATCCGTGAGTACCTCCAGACCCCTGTGGGCTTGCTGAGCAACATCGAGGCCCAAAGGTCGGTCCCTCGGAGGCCCTCTGTGTATGCCGAGTGATGGGCAACACACTGCTCGTTCTTTAAGGAGAGCTATATTTCCAGAGCACTGGAACAGTCTCAGGACCACGTTTCTACCCAGTGCGACGTGCCATGGAAGTGTTCGTCATGGCCCCCGTCTGAGCTGCCATGAGAAAACACTCTGCTTAGGATTCTTCGAGGACCTCGTACCTGAAGTCACTCTGCTCGAGGAGAAAGTCAGCATCCTACCATGCTGTGTCGCTAACGGGACACTCAGCATCAGCAGTTGCCTCGAGGTAAGGCCCTGAATTGCCATGCAGAAGCGGAGGCGTGCAGCAGTTTCCAGGAGGCCATAGCCGTTGCTCTGCATTATGTTAACGTCAGTACGCTTTGCAGGACATCTAGGAGCCTCGCGTGGGCACCCTATTCCCTGCAAGAACACTGAGGACCCTCAGGCCCCCATGGGCCTGCTAAGCCACATCCAGGCCCGTAGCCCTTCGGAGCCACTCTGTGTATGCCGAGCGTAGGGCAACAGACTGCAGTCTTTCTTGGGAGAGCTTGATTTCCCCAGCACTCCCACAGGTCCACGAACACTGTTCTAGCAGGTCCAACGTGCCGTGCAAGTCTGACTCATTGCCCTAGTCTGAGCTGCACTGAGAAAAACCCTCGGCTTCGTATTCCATCTGGGACCCCGTGTCTGAAGTCACCCTGCCTCCAGGAGAATGTCGGCTTGCGTTCCAACTGCAACTAAAGCCGAGTTCCTCGGGTAACACTGCAGGCTTTTGAAGAGCCACGGGCCCGGAGGCCTAGCTGGGGCTTTCCTTGGTTGAGGCAGTTCACTAGATGCAGTACACCCTGCTTCGAGGAGTTGATTCAGGGAAGTAACCACTTGGTAACCTGTGTCTCTTTGGACTTGTTAGAAAGCACAGGGATGTATGCTGCGTGTGCCCGTGGAAATGGGGGCCTGATGGAACTAGCCTTGCTTTCCCATTTTGAAAGCTCCATTCATGCTGCCTTGAAGCTACTTGAAATTGACTGCTGTTGACAGGCCACTAGCCGCTGTAGGCATGGCTCTGGGACGAAAATGAGTGAGTTTTGTCTAGCTAAGCCGGGTGCTTCGATGACCGGGGTGGAGCTCATCCTGCCACGCTCTAGAGCTAAAGGGAAACTCAACGTGAGTCCTGGCCTCGAGGTAAGTCCCTGAGTAACCGCGCAGAAAGGGCGGCATGCAGCTGTTTCCATGAGGTATTAGTCGCTGTTCTGCTTTATTTTATTTTATTTTTTTAATTTTTTATTGTTGTTTTAAGATTGATCGATTGATTGATTGATTGCTATGTTGGGTCTTCGTTTCCGTGCTAGGGCTCTCCCCAGTTGCGGTAAGTGGGAGCCACTCTTCATCGCGGTGCGTGGGCCTCTCAGTCTCGCGGCCTCTCTTGTTGCGGAGCACAGGCTCCAGAGGCGCAGGCTCAGTAGTTGTGGCTCACGGGCCCAGTTGCCCCACGGCATGTGGAATCCTCCCAGACCAGGGCTCGAACCCGTGTGCCCTGCATTGGCAGGCAGATTCTCAACCACTGCGCCACCAGGGAAGCCCCTGTTCTGCTTTATTTCAAAGGAAGTACCCTTTTCAGGACTCCTAGGCCCCTCGGGTGTGCATCATTTTCCCTCCAAGATCCGTGAGTACCTCCAGACCCCTGTGGGCTTGCCGAGCAACATCGAGGCCCAAAGGTCGGTCCCTCGGAGGCCCTCTGTGTATGCCGAGTGATGGGCAACACACTGCTCGTTCTTTAAGGAGAGCTATATTTCCAGAGCACTGGAACAGTCTCAGGACCACATTTCTACCCAGTGCGACGTGCCATGGAAGTGTTCGTCATGGCCCCCGTCTGAGCTGCCATGAGAAAACACTCTGCTTAGGATTCTTCGAGGACCTCGTACCTGAAGTCACTCTGCTCGAGGAGAAAGTCAGCATCCTACCATGCTGTGTCGCTAACGGGACACTCAGCATCAGCAGTTGCCTCGAGGTAAGGCCCTGAATTGCCATGCAGAAGCGGAGGCGTGCAGCAGTTTCCAGGAGGCCATAGCCGTTGTTCTGCATTATGTTAACGTCAGTACGCTTTGCAGGACATCTAGGAGCCTCGCGTGGGCACCCTATTCCCTGCAAGAACACTGAGGACCCTCAGGCCCCCATGGGCCTGCTAAGCCACATCCAGGCCCGTAGCCCTTCGGAGCCACTCTGTGTATGCCGAGCGTAGGGCAACAGACTGCAGTCTTTCTTGGGAGAGCTTGATTTCCCCAGCACTCCCACAGGTCCACGAACACTGTTCTAGCAGGTCCAACGTGCCGTGCAAGTCTGACTCATTGCCCTAGTCTGAGCTGCACTGAGAAAAACCCTCGGCTTCGTATTCCATCTGGGACCCCGTGTCTGAAGTCACCCTGCCTCCAGGAGAATGTCGGCTTGCGTTCCAACTGCAACTAAAGCCGAGTTCCTCGGGTAACACTGCAGGCTTTTGAAGAGCCACGGGCCCGGAGGCCTAGCTGGGGCTTTCCTTGGTTGAGGCAGTTCACTAGATGCAGTACACCCTGCTTCGAGGAGTTGATTCAGGGAAGTAACCACTTGGTAACCTGTGTCTCTTTGGACTTGTTAGAAAGCACAGGGATGTATGCTGCGTGTGCCCGTGGAAATGGGGGCCTGATGGAACTAGCCTTGCTTTCCCATTTTGAAAGCTCCATTCATGCTGCCTTGAAGCTACTTGAAATTGACTGCTGTTGACAGGCCACTAGCCGCTGTAGGCATGGCTCTGGGACGAAAATGAGTTTTGTCTAGCTAAGCCGGGTGCTTCGGTGGCCGGGGTGGAGCTCATCCTGCCACGCTCTAGAGCTAAAGGGAAACTCAACGTGAGTCCTGGCCTCGAGGTAAGTCCCTGAGTAATCGCACAGAAAGGGCGGCATGCAGCTGTTTCCATGAGGTATTAGTCGCTGTTCTGCTTTATTTTATTTTATTTTTTTAATTTTTTATTGTTGTTTTAAGATTGATCGATTGATTGATTGATTGCTATGTTGGGTCTTCGTTTCCGTGCTAGGGCTCTCCCCAGTTGCGGTAAGTGGGGGCCACTCTTCATCGCGGTGCGTGGGCCTCTCAGTCTCGCGGCCTCTCTTGTTGCGGAGCACAGGCTCCAGAGGCGCAGGCTCAGTAGTTGTGGCTCACGGGCCCAGTTGCCCCACGGCATGTGGAATCCTCCCAGACCAGGGCTCGAACCCGTGTGCCCTGCATTGGCAGGCAGATTCTCAACCACTGCGCCACCAGGGAAGCCCCTGTTCTGCTTTATTTCAAAGGAAGTACCCTTTTCAGGACTCCTAGGCCCCTCGGGTGTGCATCATTTTCCCTCCAAGATCCGTGAGTACCTCCAGACCCCTGTGGGCTTGCCGAGCAACATCGAGGCCCAAAGGTCGGTCCCTCGGAGGCCCTCTGTGTATGCCGAGTGATGGGCAACACACTGCTCGTTCTTTAAGGAGAGCTATATTTCCAGAGCACTGGAACAGTCTCAGGACCACGTTTCTACCCAGTGCGACGTGCCATGGAAGTGTTCGTCATGGCCCCCGTCTGAGCTGCCATGAGAAAACACTCTGCTTAGGATTCTTCGAGGACCTCGTACCTGAAGTCACTCTGCTCGAGGAGAAAGTCAGCATCCTACCATGCTGTGTCGCTAACGGGACACTCAGCATCAGCAGTTGCCTCGAGGTAAGGCCCTGAATTGCCATGCAGAAGCGGAGGCGTGCAGCAGTTTCCAGGAGGCCATAGCCGTTGCTCTGCATTATGTTAACGTCAGTACGCTTTGCAGGACATCTAGGAGCCTCGCGTGGGCACCCTATTCCCTGCAAGAACACTGAGGACCCTCAGGCCCCCATGGGCCTGCTAAGCCACATCCAGGCCCGTAGCCCTTCGGAGCCACTCTGTGTATGCCGAGCGTAGGGCAACAGACTGCAGTCTTTCTTGGGAGAGCTTGATTTCCCCAGCACTCCCACAGGTCCACGAACACTGTTCTAGCAGGTCCAACGTGCCGTGCAAGTCTGACTCATTGCCCTAGTCTGAGCTGCACTGAGAAAAACCCTCGGCTTCGTATTCCATCTGGGACCCCGTGTCTGAAGTCACCCTGCCTCCAGGAGAATGTCGGCTTGCGTTCCAACTGCAACTAAAGCCGAGTTCCTCGGGTAACACTGCAGGCTTTTGAAGAGCCACGGGCCCGGAGGCCTAGCTGGGGCTTTCCTTGGTTGAGGCAGTTCACTAGATGCAGTACACCCTGCTTCGAGGAGTTGATTCAGGGAAGTAACCACTTGGTAACCTGTGTCTCTTTGGACTTGTTAGAAAGCACAGGGATGTAAGCTGCGTGTGCCCGCGGAAATGGGGGCCTGATGGAACTAGCCTTGCTTTCCCATTTTGAAAGCTCCATTCATGCTGCCTTGAAGCTACTTGAAATTGACTGCTGTTGACAGGCCACTAGCCGCTGTAGGCATGGCTCTGGGACGAAAATGAGTGAGTTTTGTCTAGCTAAGCCGGGTGCTTCGATGACCGGGGTGGAGCTCATCCTGCCACGCTCTAGAGCTAAAGGGAAACTCAACGTGAGTCCTGGCCTCGAGGTAAGTCCCTGAGTAACCGCGCAGAAAGGGCGGCATGCAGCTGTTTCCATGAGGTATTAGTCGCTGTTCTGCTTTATTTTATTTTATTTTTTTAATTTTTTATTGTTGTTTTAAGATTGATCGATTGATTGATTGATTGCTATGTTGGGTCTTCGTTTCCGTGCTAGGGCTCTCCCCAGTTGCGGTAAGTGGGGGCCACTCTTCATCGCGGTGCGTGGGCCTCTCAGTCTCGCGGCCTCTCTTGTTGCGGAGCACAGGCTCCAGAGGCGCAGGCTCAGTAGTTGTGGCTCACGGGCCCAGTTGCCCCACGGCATGTGGAATCCTCCCGGACCAGGGCTCGAACCCGTGTGCCCTGCATTGGCAGGCAGATTCTCAACCACTGCGCCACCGGGGAAGCCCCTGTTCTGCTTTATTTCAAAGGAAGTACCCTTTTCAGGACTCCTAGGCCCCTCGGGTGTGCATCATTTTCCCTCCAAGATCCGTGAGTACCTCCAGACCCCTGTGGGCTTGCCGAGCAACATCGAGGCCCAAAGGTCGGTCCCTCGGAGTCCCTCTGTGTATGCCGAGTGATGGGCAACACACTGCTCGTTCTTTAAGGAGAGCTATATTTCCAGAGCACTGGAACAGTCTCAGGACCACATTTCTACCCAGTGCGACGTGCCATGGAAGTGTTCGTCATGGCCCCCGTCTGAGCTGCCATGAGAAAACACTCTGCTTAGGATTCTTCGAGGACCTCGTACCTGAAGTCACTCTGCTCGAGGAGAAAGTCAGCATCCTACCATGCTGTGTCGCTAACGGGACACTCAGCATCAGCAGTTGCCTCGAGGTAAGGCCCTGAATTGCCATGCAGAAGCGGAGGCGTGCAGCAGTTTCCAGGATGCCATAGCCGTTGCTCTGCATTATTTTAACGTCAGTACGCTTTGCAGGACATCTAGGAGCCTCGCGTGGGCACCCTATTCCCTGCAAGAACACTGAGGACCCTCAGGCCCCCATGGGCCTGCTAAGCCACATCCAGTCCCGTAGCCCTTCGGAGCCACTCTGTGTATGCCGAGCGTAGGGCAACAGACTGCAGTTTTTCTTGGGAGAGCTTGATTTCCCCAGCACTCCCACAGGTCCACGAACACTGTTCTAGCAGGTCCAACGTGCCGTGCAAGTCTGACTCATTGCCCTAGTCTGAGCTGCACTGAGAAAAACCCTCGGCTTCGTATTCCATCTGGGACCCCGTGTCTGAAGTCACCCTGCCTCCAGGAGAATGTCGGCTTGCGTTCCAACTGCAACTAAAGCCGAGTTCCTCGGGTAACACTGCAGGCTTTTCAAGAGCCACGGGCCCGGACGCCTAGCTGGGGCTTTCCTTGGTTGAGGCAGTTCACTAGATGCAGTACACCCTGCTTCGAGGAGTTGATTCAGGGAAGTAACCACTTGGTAACCTGTGTCTCTTTGGACTTGTTAGAAAGCACAGGGATGTATGCTGCGTGTGCCCGCGGAAATGGGGGCCTGATGGAACTAGCCTTGCTTTCCCATTTTGAAAGCTCCATTCATGCTGCCTTGAAGCTACTTGAAATTGACTGCTGTTGACAGGCCACTAGCCGCTGTAGGCATGGCTCTGGGACGAAAATGAGTTTTGTCCAGCTAAGCCGGGTGCTTCGGTGGCCGGGGTGGAGCTCATCCTGCCACGCTCTAGAGCTAAAGGGAAACTCAACGTGAGTCCTGGCCTCGAGGTAAGTCCCTGAGTAACCGCGCAGAAAGGGCGGCATGCAGCTGTTTCCATGAGGTATTAGTCGCTGTTCTGCTTTATTTTATTTTATTTTTTTAATTTTTTATTGTTGTTTTAAGATTGATTGATTGATTGATTGATTGCTATGTTGGGTCTTCGTTTCCGTGCTAGGGCTCTCCCCAGTTGCGGTAAGTGGGGGCCACTCTTCATCGCGGTGCGTGGGCCTCTCAGTCTCGCGGCCTCTCTTGTTGCGGAGCACAGGCTCCAGAGGCGCAGGCTCAGTAGTTGTGGCTCACGGGCCCAGTTGCCCCACGGCATGTGGAATCCTCCCAGACCAGGGCTCGAACCCGTGTGCCCTGCATTGGCAGGCAGATTCTCAACCACTGCGCCACCGGGGAAGCCCCTGTTCTGCTTTATTTCAAAGGAAGTACCCTTTTCAGGACTCCTAGGCCCCTCGGGTGTGCATCATTTTCCCTCCAAGATCCGTGAGTACCTCCAGACCCCTGTGGGCTTGCTGAGCAACATCGAGGCCCAAAGGTCGGTCCCTCGGAGGCCCTCTGTGTATGCCGAGTGATGGGCAACACACTGCTCGTTCTTTAAGGAGAGCTATATTTCCAGAGCACTGGAACAGTCTCAGGACCACGTTTCTACCCAGTGCGACGTGCCATGGAAGTGTTCGTCATGGCCCCCGTCTGAGCTGCCATGAGAAAACACTCTGCTTAGGATTCTTCGAGGACCTCGTACCTGAAGTCACTCTGCTCGAGGAGAAAGTCAGCATCCTACCATGCTGTGTCGCTAACGGGACACTCAGCATCAGCAGTTGCCTCGAGGTAAGGCCCTGAATTGCCATGCAGAAGCGGAGGCGTGCAGCAGTTTCCAGGAGGCCATAGCCGTTGCTCTGCATTATGTTAACGTCAGTACGCTTTGCAGGACATCTAGGAGCCTCGCGTGGGCACCCTATTCCCTGCAAGAACACTGAGGACCCTCAGGCCCCCATGGGCCTGCTAAGCCACATCCAGGCCCGTAGCCCTTCGGAGCCACTCTGTGTATGCCGAGCGTAGGGCAACAGACTGCAGTCTTTCTTGGGAGAGCTTGATTTCCCCAGCACTCCCACAGGTCCACGAACACTGTTCTAGCAGGTCCAACGTGCCGTGCAAGTCTGACTCATTGCCCTAGTCTGAGCTGCACTGAGAAAAACCCTCGGCTTCGTATTCCATCTGGGACCCCGTGTCTGAAGTCACCCTGCCTCCAGGAGAATGTCGGCTTGCGTTCCAACTGCAACTAAAGCCGAGTTCCTCGGGTAACACTGCAGGCTTTTGAAGAGCCACGGGCCCGGAGGCCTAGCTGGGGCTTTCCTTGGTTGAGGCAGTTCACTAGATGCAGTACACCCTGCTTCGAGGAGTTGATTCAGGGAAGTAACCACTTGGTAACCTGTGTCTCTTTGGACTTGTTAGAAAGCACAGGGATGTATGCTGCGTGTGCCCGTGGAAATGGGGGCCTGATGGAACTAGCCTAGCTTTCCCATTTTGAAAGCTCCATTCATGCTGCCTTGAAGCTACTTGAAATTGACTGCTGTTGACAGGCCACTAGCCGCTGTAGGCATGGCTCTGGGACGAAAATGAGTGAGTTTTGTCTAGCTAAGCCGGGTGCTTCGATGACCGGGGTGGAGCTCATCCTGCCACGCTCTAGAGCTAAAGGGAAACTCAACGTGAGTCCTGGCCTCGAGGTAAGTCCCTGAGTAACCGCGCAGAAAGGGCGGCATGCAGCTGTTTCCATGAGGTATTAGTCGCTGTTCTGCTTTATTTTATTTTATTTTTTTAATTTTTTATTGTTGTTTTAAGATTGATCGATTGATTGATTGATTGCTATGTTGGGTCTTCGTTTCCGTGCTAGGGCTCTCCCCAGTTGCGGTAAGTGGGAGCCACTCTTCATCGCGGTGCGTGGGCCTCTCAGTCTCGCGGCCTCTCTTGTTGCGGAGCACAGGCTCCAGAGGCGCAGGCTCAGTAGTTGTGGCTCACGGGCCCAGTTGCCCCACGGCATGTGGAATCCTCCCGGACCAGGGCTCGAACCCGTGTGCCCTGCATTGGCAGGCAGATTCTCAACCACTGCGCCACCGGGGAAGCCCCTGTTCTGCTTTATTTCAAAGGAAGTACCCTTTTCAGGACTCCTAGGCCCCTCGGGTGTGCATCATTTTCCCTCCAAGATCCGTGAGTACCTCCAGACCCCTGTGGGCTTGCCGAGCAACATCGAGGCCCAAAGGTCGGTCCCTCGGAGTCCCTCTGTGTATGCCGAGTGATGGGCAACACACTGCTCGTTCTTTAAGGAGAGCTATATTTCCAGAGCACTGGAACAGTCTCAGGACCACATTTCTACCCAGTGCGACGTGCCATGGAAGTGTTCGTCATGGCCCCCGTCTGAGCTGCCATGAGAAAACACTCTGCTTAGGATTCTTCGAGGACCTCGTACCTGAAGTCACTCTGCTCGAGGAGAAAGTCAGCATCCTACCATGCTGTGTCGCTAACGGGACACTCAGCATCAGCAGTTGCCTCGAGGTAAGGCCCTGAATTGCCATGCAGAAGCGGAGGCGTGCAGCAGTTTCCAGGAGGCCATAGCCGTTGCTCTGCATTATGTTAACGTCAGTACGCTTTGCAGGACATCTAGGAGCCTCGCGTGGGCACCCTATTCCCTGCAAGAACACTGAGGACCCTCAGGCCCCCATGGGCCTGCTAAGCCACATCCAGGCCCGTAGCCCTTCGGAGCCACTCTGTGTATGCCGAGCGTAGGGCAACAGACTGCAGTCTTTCTTGGGAGAGCTTGATTTCCCCAGCACTCCCACAGGTCCACGAACACTGTTCTAGCAGGTCCAACGTGCCGTGCAAGTCTGACTCATTGCCCTAGTCTGAGCTGCACTGAGAAAAACCCTCGGCTTCGTATTCCATCTGGGACCCCGTGTCTGAAGTCACCCTGCCTCCAGGAGAATGTCGGCTTGCGTTCCAACTGCAACTAAAGCCGAGTTCCTCGGGTAACACTGCAGGCTTTTGAAGAGCCACGGGCCCGGAGGCCTAGCTGGGGCTTTCCTTGGTTGAGGCAGTTCACTAGATGCAGTACACCCTGCTTCGAGGAGTTGATTCAGGGAAGTAACCACTTGGTAACCTGTGTCTCTTTGGACTTGTTAGAAAGCACAGGGATGTATGCTGCGTGTGCCCGTGGAAATGGGGGCCTGATGGAACTAGCCTAGCTTTCCCATTTTGAAAGCTCCATTCATGCTGCCTTGAAGCTACTTGAAATTGACTGCTGTTGACAGGCCACTAGCCGCTGTAGGCATGGCTCTGGGACGAAAATGAGTGAGTTTTGTCTAGCTAAGCCGGGTGCTTCGATGACCGGGGTGGAGCTCATCCTGCCACGCTCTAGAGCTAAAGGGAAACTCAACGTGAGTCCTGGCCTCGAGGTAAGTCCCTGAGTAACCGCGCAGAAAGGGCGGCATGCAGCTGTTTCCATGAGGTATTAGTCGCTGTTCTGCTTTATTTTATTTTATTTTTTTAATTTTTTATTGTTGTTTTAAGATTGATCGATTGATTGATTGATTGCTATGTTGGGTCTTCGTTTCCGTGCTAGGGCTCTCCCCAGTTGCGGTAAGTGGGAGCCACTCTTCATCGCGGTGCGTGGGCCTCTCAGTCTCGCGGCCTCTCTTGTTGCGGAGCACAGGCTCCAGAGGCGCAGGCTCAGTAGTTGTGGCTCACGGGCCCAGTTGCCCCACGGCATGTGGAATCCTCCCGGACCAGGGCTCGAACCCGTGTGCCCTGCATTGGCAGGCAGATTCTCAACCACTGCGCCACCGGGGAAGCCCCTGTTCTGCTTTATTTCAAAGGAAGTACCCTTTTCAGGACTCCTAGGCCCCTCGGGTGTGCATCATTTTCCCTCCAAGATCCGTGAGTACCTCCAGACCCCTGTGGGCTTGCCGAGCAACATCGAGGCCCAAAGGTCGGTCCCTCGGAGTCCCTCTGTGTATGCCGAGTGATGGGCAACACACTGCTCGTTCTTTAAGGAGAGCTATATTTCCAGAGCACTGGAACAGTCTCAGGACCACATTTCTACCCAGTGCGACGTGCCATGGAAGTGTTCGTCATGGCCCCCGTCTGAGCTGCCATGAGAAAACACTCTGCTTAGGATTCTTCGAGGACCTCGTACCTGAAGTCACTCTGCTCGAGGAGAAAGTCAGCATCCTACCATGCTGTGTCGCTAACGGGACACTCAGCATCAGCAGTTGCCTCGAGGTAAGGCCCTGAATTGCCATGCAGAAGCGGAGGCGTGCAGCAGTTTCCAGGATGCCATAGCCGTTGCTCTGCATTATTTTAACGTCAGTACGCTTTGCAGGACATCTAGGAGCCTCGCGTGGGCACCCTATTCCCTGCAAGAACACTGAGGACCCTCAGGCCCCCATGGGCCTGCTAAGCCACATCCAGTCCCGTAGCCCTTCGGAGCCACTCTGTGTATGCCGAGCGTAGGGCAACAGACTGCAGTTTTTCTTGGGAGAGCTTGATTTCCCCAGCACTCCCACAGGTCCACGAACACTGTTCTAGCAGGTCCAACGTGCCGTGCAAGTCTGACTCATTGCCCTAGTCTGAGCTGCACTGAGAAAAACCCTCGGCTTCGTATTCCATCTGGGACCCCGTGTCTGAAGTCACCCTGCCTCCAGGAGAATGTCGGCTTGCGTTCCAACTGCAACTAAAGCCGAGTTCCTCGGGTAACACTGCAGGCTTTTCAAGAGCCACGGGCCCGGACGCCTAGCTGGGGCTTTCCTTGGTTGAGGCAGTTCACTAGATGCAGTACACCCTGCTTCGAGGAGTTGATTCAGGGAAGTAACCACTTGGTAACCTGTGTCTCTTTGGACTTGTTAGAAAGCACAGGGATGTATGCTGCGTGTGCCCGCGGAAATGGGGGCCTGATGGAACTAGCCTTGCTTTCCCATTTTGAAAGCTCCATTCATGCTGCCTTGAAGCTACTTGAAATTGACTGCTGTTGACAGGCCACTAGCCGCTGTAGGCATGGCTCTGGGACGAAAATGAGTGAGTTTTGTCTAGCTAAGCCGGGTGCTTCGATGACCGGGGTGGAGCTCATCCTGCCACGCTCTAGAGCTAAAGGGAAACTCAACGTGAGTCCTGGCCTCGAGGTAAGTCCCTGAGTAACCGCGCAGAAAGGGCGGCATGCAGCTGTTTCCATGAGGTATTAGTCGCTGTTCTGCTTTATTTTATTTTATTTTTTTAATTTTTTATTGTTGTTTTAAGATTGATCGATTGATTGATTGATTGCTATGTTGGGTCTTCGTTTCCGTGCTAGGGCTCTCCCCAGTTGCGGTAAGTGGGGGCCACTCTTCATCGCGGTGCGTGGGCCTCTCAGTCTCGCGGCCTCTCTTGTTGCGGAGCACAGGCTCCAGAGGCGCAGGCTCAGTAGTTGTGGCTCACGGGCCCAGTTGCCCCACGGCATGTGGAATCCTCCCAGACCAGGGCTCGAACCCGTGTGCCCTGCATTGGCAGGCAGATTCTCAACCACTGCGCCACCAGGGAAGCCCCTGTTCTGCTTTATTTCAAAGGAAGTACCCTTTTCAGGACTCCTAGGCCCCTCGGGTGTGCATCATTTTCCCTCCAAGATCCGTGAGTACCTCCAGACCCCTGTGGGCTTGCTGAGCAACATCGAGGCCCAAAGGTCGGTCCCTCGGAGGCCCTCTGTGTATGCCGAGTGATGGGCAACACACTGCTCGTTCTTTAAGGAGAGCTATATTTCCAGAGCACTGGAACAGTTTCAGGACCACGTTTCTACCCAGTGCGACGTGCCATGGAAGTGTTCGTCATGGCCCCCGTCTGAGCTGCCATGAGAAAACACTCTGCTTAGGATTCTTCGAGGACCTCGTACCTGAAGTCACTCTGCTCGAGGAGAAAGTCAGCATCCTACCATGCTGTGTCGCTAACGGGACACTCAGCATCAGCAGTTGCCTCGAGGTAAGGCCCTGAATTGCCATGCAGAAGCGGAGGCGTGCAGCAGTTTCCAGGAGGCCATAGCCGTTGCTCTGCATTATGTTAACGTCAGTACGCTTTGCAGGACATCTAGGAGCCTCGCGTGGGCACCCTATTCCCTGCAAGAACACTGAGGACCCTCAGGCCCCCATGGGCCTGCTAAGCCACATCCAGGCCCGTAGCCCTTCGGAGCCACTCTGTGTATGCCGAGCGTAGGGCAACAGACTGCAGTCTTTCTTGGGAGAGCTTGATTTCCCCAGCACTCCCACAGGTCCACGAACACTGTTCTAGCAGGTCCAACGTGCCGTGCAAGTCTGACTCATTGCCCTAGTCTGAGCTGCACTGAGAAAAACCCTCGGCTTCGTATTCCATCTGGGTCCCCGTGTCTGAAGTCACCCTGCCTCCAGGAGAATGTCGGCTTGCGTTCCAACTGCAACTAAAGCCGAGTTCCTCGGGTAACACTGCAGGCTTTTGAAGAGCCACGGGCCCGGAGGCCTAGCTGGGGCTTTCCTTGGTTGAGGCAGTTCACTAGATGCAGTACACCCTGCTTCGAGGAGTTGATTCAGGGAAGTAACCACTTGGTAACCTGTGTCTCTTTGGACTTGTTAGAAAGCACAGGGATGTATGCTGCGTGTGCCCGCGGAAATGGGGGCCTGATGGAACTAGCCTTGCTTTCCCATTTTGAAAGCTCCATTCATGCTGCCTTGAAGCTACTTGAAATTGACTGCTGTTGACAGGCCACTAGCCGCTGTAGGCATGGCTCTGGGACGAAAATGAGTTTTGTCTAGCTAAGCCGGGTGCTTCGGTGGCCGGGGTGGAGCTCATCCTGCCACGCTCTAGAGCTAAAGGGAAACTCAACGTGAGTCCTGGCCTCGAGGTAAGTCCCTGAGTAACCGCGCAGAAAGGGCGGCATGCAGCTGTTTCCATGAGGTATTAGTCGCTGTTCTGCTTTATTTTATTTTATTTTTTTAATTTTTTATTGTTGTTTTAAGATTGATTGATTGATTGATTGATTGCTATGTTGGGTCTTCGTTTCCGTGCTAGGGCTCTCCCCAGTTGCGGTAAGTGGGGGCCACTCTTCATCGCGGTGCGTGGGCCTCTCAGTCTCGCGGCCTCTCTTGTTGCGGAGCACAGGCTCCAGAGGCGCAGGCTCAGTAGTTGTGGCTCACGGGCCCAGTTGCCCCACGGCATGTGGAATCCTCCCGGACCAGGGCTCGAACCCGTGTGCCCTGCATTGGCAGGCAGATTCTCAACCACTGCGCCACCGGGGAAGCCCCTGTTCTGCTTTATTTCAAAGGAAGTACCCTTTTCAGGACTCCTAGGCCCCTCGGGTGTGCATCATTTTCCCTCCAAGATCCGTGAGTACCTCCAGACCCCTGTGGGCTTGCCGAGCAACATCGAGGCCCAGAGGTCGGTCCCTCGGAGGCCCTCTGTGTATGCCGAGTGATGGGCAACACACTGCTCGTTCTTTAAGGAGAGCTATATTTCCAGAGCACTGGAACAGTCTCAGGACCACATTTCTACCCAGTGCGACGTGCCATGGAAGTGTTCGTCATGGCCCCCGTCTGAGCTGCCATGAGAAAACACTCTGCTTAGGATTCTTCGAGGACCTCGTACCTGAAGTCACTCTGCTCGAGGAGAAAGTCAGCATCCTACCATGCTGTGTCGCTAACGGGACACTCAGCATCAGCAGTTGCCTCGAGGTAAGGCCCTGAATTGCCATGCAGAAGCGGAGGCGTGCAGCAGTTTCCAGGAGGCCATAGCCGTTGCTCTGCATTATTTTAACGTCAGTACGCTTTGCAGGACATCTAGGAGCCTCGCATGGGCACCCTATTCCCTGCAAGAACACTGAGGACCCTCAGGCCCCCATGGGCCTGCTAAGCCACATCCAGTCCCGTAGCCCTTCGGAGCCACTCTGTGTATGCCGAGCGTAGGGCAACAGACTGCAGTTTTTCTTGGGAGAGCTTGATTTCCCCAGCACTCCCACAGGTCCACGAACACTGTTCTAGCAGGTCCAACGTGCCGTGCAAGTCTGACTCATTGCCCTAGTCTGAGCTGCACTGAGAAAAACCCTCGGCTTCGTATTCCATCTGGGACCCCGTGTCTGAAGTCACCCTGCCTCCAGGAGAATGTCGGCTTGCGTTCCAACTGCAACTAAAGCCGAGTTCCTCGGGTAACACTGCAGGCTTTTGAAGAGCCACGGGCCCGGAGGCCTAGCTGGGGCTTTCCTTGGTTGAGGCAGTTCACTAGATGCAGTACACCCTGCTTCGAGGAGTTGATTCAGGGAAGTAACCACTTGGTAACCTGTGTCTCTTTGGACTTGTTAGAAAGCACAGGGATGTGTGCTGCGTGTGCCCACGGAAATGGGGGCCTGATGGAACTAGCCTTGCTTTCCCATTTTGAAAGCTCCATTCATGCTGCCTTGAAGCTACTTGAAATTGACTGCTGTTGACAGGCCACTAGCCGCTGTAGGCATGGCTCTGGGACGAAAATGAGTTTTGTCCAGCTAAGCCGGGTGCTTCGGTGGCCGGGGTGGAGCTCATCCTGCCACGCTCTAGAGCTAAAGGGAAACTCAACGTGAGTCCTGGCCTCGAGGTAAGTCCCTGAGTAACCGCGCAGAAAGGGCGGCATGCAGCTGTTTCCATGAGGTATTAGTCGCTGTTCTGCTTTATTTTATTTTATTTTTTTAATTTTTTATTGTTGTTTTAAGATTGATTGATTGATTGATTGATTGCTATGTTGGGTCTTCGTTTCCGTGCTAGGGCTCTCCCCAGTTGCGGTAAGTGGGGGCCACTCTTCATCGCGGTGCGTGGGCCTCTCAGTCTCGCGGCCTCTCTTGTTGCGGAGCACAGGCTCCAGAGGCGCAGGCTCAGTAGTTGTGGCTCACGGGCCCAGTTGCCCCACGGCATGTGGAATCCTCCCAGACCAGGGCTCGAACCCGTGTGCCCTGCATTGGCAGGCAGATTCTCAACCACTGCGCCACCGGGGAAGCCCCTGTTCTGCTTTATTTCAAAGGAAGTACCCTTTTCAGGACTCCTAGGCCCCTCGGGTGTGCATCATTTTCCCTCCAAGATCCGTGAGTACCTCCAGACCCCTGTGGGCTTGCTGAGCAACATCGAGGCCCAAAGGTCGGTCCCTCGGAGGCCCTCTGTGTATGCCGAGTGATGGGCAACACACTGCTCGTTCTTTAAGGAGAGCTATATTTCCAGAGCACTGGAACAGTCTCAGGACCACGTTTCTACCCAGTGCGACGTGCCATGGAAGTGTTCGTCATGGCCCCCGTCTGAGCTGCCATGAGAAAACACTCTGCTTAGGATTCTTCGAGGACCTCGTACCTGAAGTCACTCTGCTCGAGGAGAAAGTCAGCTTCCTACCATGCTGTGTCGCTAACGGGACACTCAGCATCAGCAGTTGCCTCGAGGTAAGGCCCTGAATTGCCATGCAGAAGCGGAGGCGTGCAGCAGTTTCCAGGAGGCCATAGCCGTTGCTCTGCATTATTTTAACGTCAGTACGCTTTGCAGGACATCTAGGAGCCTCGCGTGGACACCCTATTCCCTGCAAGAACACTGAGGACCCTCAGGCCCCCATGGGCCTGCTAAGCCACATCCAGGCCCGTAGCCCTTCGGAGCCACTCTGTGTATGCCGAGCGTAGGGCAACAGACTGCAGTCTTTCTTGGGAGAGCTTGATTTCCCCAGCACTCCCACAGGTCCACGAACACTGTTCTAGCAGGTCCAACGTGCCGTGCAAGTCTGACTCATTGCCCTAGTCTGAGCTGCACTGAGAAAAACCCTCGGCTTCGTATTCCATCTGGGACCCCGTGTCTGTAGTCACCCTGCCTCCAGGAGAATGTCGGCTTGCGTTCCAACTGCAACTAAAGCCGAGTTCCTCGGGTAACACTGCAGGCTTTTGAAGAGCCACGGGCCCGGAGGCCTAGCTGGGGCTTTCCTTGGTTGAGGCAGTTCACTAGATGCAGTACACCCTGCTTCGAGGAGTTGATTCAGGGAAGTAACCACTTGGTAACCTGTGTCTCTTTGGACTTGTTAGAAAGCACAGGGATGTATGCTGCGTGTGCCCGCGGAAATGGGGGCCTGATGGAACTAGCCTTGCTTTCCCATTTTGAAAGCTCCATTCAGGCTGCCTTGAAGCTACTTGAAATTGACTGCTGTTGACAGGCCACTAGCAGCTGTAGGCATGGCTCTGGGACGAAAATGAGTTTTGTCTAGCTAAGCCGGGTGCTTCGATGGCCGGGCTGGAGCTCATCCTGCCACGCTCTAGAGCTAAAGGGAAACTCAACGTGAGTCCTGGCCTCGAGGTAAGTCCCTGAGTAACCGCGCAGAAAGGGCGGCATGCAGCTGTTTCCATGAGGTATTAGTCGCTGTTCTGCTTTATTTTATTTTATTTTTTTAATTTTTTATTGTTGTTTTAATATTGATCGATTGATTGATTGATTGCTATGTTGGGTCTTCGTTTCCGTGCTAGGGCTCTCCCCAGTTGCGGTAAGTGGGGGCCACTCTTCATCGCGGTGCGTGGGCCTCTCAGTCTCGCGGCCTCTCTTGTTGCGGAGCACAGGCTCCAGAGGCGCAGGCTCAGTAGTTGTGGCTCACGGGCCCAGTTGCCCCACGGCATGTGGAATCCTCCCAGACCAGGGCTCGAACCCGTGTGCCCTGCATTGGCAGGCAGATTCTCAACCACTGCGCCACCAGGGAAGCCCCTGTTCTGCTTTATTTCAAAGGAAGTACCCTTTTCAGGACTCCTAGGCCCCTCGGGTGTGCATCATTTTCCCTCCAAGATCCGTAAGTACCTCCAGACCCCTGTGGGCTTGCTGAGCAACATCGAGGCCCAAAGGTCGGTCCCTCGGAGGCCCTCTGTGTATGCCGAGTGATGGGCAACACACTGCTCGTTCTTTAAGGAGAGCTATATTTCCAGAGCACTGGAACAGTCTCAGGACCACATTTCTACCCAGTGCGACGTGCCATGGAAGTGTTCGTCATGGCCCCCGTCTGAGCTGCCATGAGAAAACACTCTGCTTAGGATTCTGCGAGGACCTCGTACCTGAAGTCACTCTGCTCGAGGAGAAAGTCAGCATCCTACCATGCTGTGTCGCTAACGGGACACTCAGCATCAGCAGTTGCCTCGAGGTAAGGCCCTGAATTGAGATGCAGAAGCGGAGGCGTGCAGCAGTTTCCAGGAGGCCATAGCCGTTGCTCTGCATTATTTTAACGTCAGTACGCTTTGCAGGACATCTAGGAGCCTCGCGTGGGCACCCTATTCCCTGCAAGAACACTGAGGACCCTCAGGCCCCCATGGGCCTGCTAAGCCACATCCAGGCCCGTAGCCCTTCGGAGCCACTCTGTGTATGCCGAGCGTAGGGCAACAGACTGCAGTCTTTCTTGGGAGAGCTTGATTTCCCCAGCACTCCCACAGGTCCACGAACACTGTTCTAGCAGGTCCAACGTGCCGTGCAAGTCTGACTCATTGCCCTAGTCTGAGCTGCACTGAGAAAAACCCTCGGCTTCGTATTCCATCTGGGACCCCGTGTCTGAAGTCACCCTGCCTCCAGGAGAATGTCGGCTTGCGTTCCAACTGCAACTAAAGCCGAGTTCCTCGGGTAACACTGCAGGCTTTTGAAGAGCCACGGGCCCGGAGGCCTAGCTGGGGCTTTCCTTGGTTGAGGCAGTTCACTAGATGCAGTACACCCTGCTTCGAGGAGTTGATTCAGGGAAGTAACCACTTGGTAACCTGTGTCTCTTTGGACTTGTTAGAAAGCACAGGGATGTATGCTGCGTGTGCCCGCGGAAATGGGGGCCTGATGGAACTAGCCTAGCTTTCCCATTTTGAAAGCTCCATTCATGCTGCCTTGAAGCTACTTGAAATTGACTGCTGTTGACAGGCCACTAGCCGCTGTAGGCATGGCTCTGGGACGAAAATGAGTGAGTTTTGTCTAGCTAAGCCGGGTGCTTCGATGACCGGGGTGGAGCTCATCCTGCCACGCTCTAGAGCTAAAGGGAAACTCAACGTGAGTCCTGGCCTCGAGGTAAGTCCCTGAGTAACCGCGCAGAAAGGGCGGCATGCAGCTGTTTCCATGAGGTATTAGTCGCTGTTCTGCTTTATTTTATTTTATTTTTTTAATTTTTTATTGTTGTTTTAAGATTGATCGATTGATTGATTGATTGCTATGTTGGGTCTTCGTTTCCGTGCTAGGGCTCTCCCCAGTTGCGGTAAGTGGGAGCCACTCTTCATCGCGGTGCGTGGGCCTCTCAGTCTCGCAGCCTCTCTTGTTGCGGAGCACAGGCTCCAGAGGCGCAGGCTCAGTAGTTGTGGCTCACGGGCCCAGTTGCCCCACGGCATGTGGAATCCTCCCAGACCAGGGCTCGAACCCGTGTGCCCTGCATTGGCAGGCAGATTCTCAACCACTGCGCCACCAGGGAAGCCCCTGTTCTGCTTTATTTCAAAGGAAGTACCCTTTTCAGGACTCCTAGGCCCCTCGGGTGTGCATCATTTTCCCTCCAAGATCCGTGAGTACCTCCAGACCCCTGTGGGCTTGCTGAGCAACATCGAGGCCCAAAGGTCGGTCCCTCGGAGGCCCTCTGTGTATGCCGAGTGATGGGCAACACACTGCTCGTTCTTTAAGGAGAGCTATATTTCCAGAGCACTGGAACAGTCTCAGGACCACATTTCTACCCAGTGCGACGTGCCATGGAAGTGTTCGTCATGGCCCCCGTCTGAGCTGCCATGAGAAAACACTCTGCTTAGGATTCTTCGAGGACCTCGTACCTGAAGTCACTCTGCTCGAGGAGAAAGTCAGCATCCTACCATGCTGTGTCGCTAACGGGACACTCAGCATCAGCAGTTGCCTCGAGGTAAGGCCCTGAATTGCCATGCAGAAGCGGAGGCGTGCAGCAGTTTCCAGGAGGCCATAGCCGTTGCTCTGCATTATGTTAACGTCAGTACGCTTTGCAGGACATCTAGGAGCCTCGCGTGGGCACCCTATTCCCTGCAAGAACACTGAGGACCCTCAGGCCCCCATGGGCCTGCTAAGCCACATCCAGGCCCGTAGCCCTTCGGAGCCACTCTGTGTATGCCGAGCGTAGGGCAACAGACTGCAGTCTTTCTTGGGAGAGCTTGATTTCCCCAGCACTCCCACAGGTCCACGAACACTGTTCTAGCAGGTCCAACGTGCCGTGCAAGTCTGACTCATTGCCCTAGTCTGAGCTGCACTGAGAAAAACCCTCGGCTTCGTATTCCATCTGGGACCCCGTGTCTGAAGTCACCCTGCCTCCAGGAGAATGTCGGCTTGCGTTCCAACTGCAACTAAAGCCGAGTTCCTCGGGTAACACTGCAGGCTTTTGAAGAGCCACGGGCCCGGAGGCCTAGCTGGGGCTTTCCTTGGTTGAGGCAGTTCACTAGATGCAGTACACCCTGCTTCGAGGAGTTGATTCAGGGAAGTAACCACTTGGTAACCTGTGTCTCTTTGGACTTGTTAGAAAGCACAGGGATGTATGCTGCGTGTGCCCGTGGAAATGGGGGCCTGATGGAACTAGCCTTGCTTTCCCATTTTGAAAGCTCCATTCATGCTGCCTTGAAGCTACTTGAAATTGACTGCTGTTGACAGGCCACTAGCCGCTGTAGGCATGGCTCTGGGACGAAAATGAGTTTTGTCTAGCTAAGCCGGGTGCTTCGGTGGCCGGGGTGGAGCTCATCCTGCCACGCTCTAGAGCTAAAGGGAAACTCAACGTGAGTCCTGGCCTCGAGGTAAGTCCCTGAGTAACCGCGCAGAAAGGGCGGCATGCAGCTGTTTCCATGAGGTATTAGTCGCTGTTCTGCTTTATTTTATTTTATTTTTTTAATTTTTTATTGTTGTTTTAAGATTGATCGATTGATTGATTGATTGCTATGTTGGGTCTTCGTTTCCGTGCTAGGGCTCTCCCCAGTTGCGGTAAGTGGGGGCCACTCTTCATCGCGGTGCGTGGGCCTCTCAGTCTCGCGGCCTCTCTTGTTGCGGAGCACAGGCTCCAGAGGCGCAGGCTCAGTAGTTGTGGCTCACGGGCCCAGTTGCCCCACGGCATGTGGAATCCTCCCAGACCAGGGCTCGAACCCGTGTGCCCTGCATTGGCAGGCAGATTCTCAACCACTGCGCCACCGGGGAAGCCCCTGTTCTGCTTTATTTCAAAGGAAGTACCCTTTTCAGGACTCCTAGCCCCCTCGGGTGTGCATCATTTTCCCTCCAAGATCCGTGAGTACCTCCAGACCCCTGTGGGCTTGCCGAGCAACATCGAGGCCCAAAGGTCGGTCCCTCGGAGGCCCTCTGTGTATGCCGAGTGATGGGCAACACACTGCTCGTTCTTTAAGGAGAGCTATATTTCCAGAGCACTGGAACAGTCTCAGGACCACGTTTCTACCCAGTGCGACGTGCCATGGAAGTGTTCGTCATGGCCCCCGTCTGAGCTGCCATGAGAAAACACTCTGCTTAGGATTCTTCGAGGACCTCGTACCTGAAGTCACTCTGCTCGAGGAGAAAGTCAGCATCCTACCATGCTGTGTCGCTAACGGGACACTCAGCATCAGCAGTTGCCTCGAGGTAAGGCCCTGAATTGCCATGCAGAAGCGGAGGCGTGCAGCAGTTTCCAGGAGGCCATAGCCGTTGCTCTGCATTATGTTAACGTCAGTACGCTTTGCAGGACATCTAGGAGCCTCGCGTGGGCACCCTATTCCCTGCAAGAACACTGAGGACCCTCAGGCCCCCATGGGCCTGCTAAGCCACATCCAGGCCCGTAGCCCTTCGGAGCCACTCTGTGTATGCCGAGCGTAGGGCAACAGACTGCAGTCTTTCTTGGGAGAGCTTGATTTCCCCAGCACTCCCACAGGTCCACGAACACTGTTCTAGCAGGTCCAACGTGCCGTGCAAGTCTGACTCATTGCCCTAGTCTGAGCTGCACTGAGAAAAACCCTCGGCTTCGTATTCCATCTGGGACCCCGTGTCTGAAGTCACCCTGCCTCCAGGAGAATGTCGGCTTGCGTTCCAACTGCAACTAAAGCCGAGTTCCTCGGGTAACACTGCAGGCTTTTGAAGAGCCACGGGCCCGGAGGCCTAGCTGGGGCTTTCCTTGGTTGAGGCAGTTCACTAGATGCAGTACACCCTGCTTCGAGGAGTTGATTCAGGGAAGTAACCACTTGGTAACCTGTGTCTCTTTGGACTTGTTAGAAAGCACAGGGATGTGTGCTGCGTGTGCCCACGGAAATGGGGGCCTGATGGAACTAGCCTTGCTTTCCCATTTTGAAAGCTCCATTCATGCTGCCTTGAAGCTACTTGAAATTGACTGCTGTTGACAGGCCACTAGCCGCTGTAGGCATGGCTCTGGGACGAAAATGAGTTTTGTCTAGCTAAGCCTGGTGCTTCGGTGGCCGGGGTGGAGCTCATCCTGCCACGCTCTAGAGCTAAAGGGAAACTCAACGTGAGTCCTGGCCTCGAGGTAAGTCCCTGAGTAACCGCGCAGAAAGGGCGGCATGCAGCTGTTTCCATGAGGTATTAGTCGCTGTTCTGCTTTATTTTATTTTATTTTTTTAATTTTTTATTGTTGTTTTAAGATTGATCGATTGATTGATTGATTGCTATGTTGGGTCTTCGTTTCCGTGCTAGGGCTCTCCCCAGTTGCGGTAAGTGGGGGCCACTCTTCATCGCGGTGCGTGGGCCTCTCAGTCTCGCGGCCTCTCTTGTTGCGGAGCACAGGCTCCAGAGGCGCAGGCTCAGTAGTTGTGGCTCACGGGCCCAGTTGCCCCACGGCATGTGGAATCCTCCCAGACCAGGGCTCGAACCCGTGTGCCCTGCATTGGCAGGCAGATTCTCAACCACTGCGCCACCAGGGAAGCCCCTGTTCTGCTTTATTTCAAAGGAAGTACCCTTTTCAGGACTCCTAGGCCCCTCGGGTGTGCATCATTTTCCCTCCAAGATCCGTGAGTACCTCCAGACCCCTGTGGGCTTGCTGAGCAACATCGAGGCCCAAAGGTCGGTCCCTCGGAGGCCCTCTGTGTATGCCGAGTGATGGGCAACACACTGCTCGTTCTTTAAGGAGAGCTATATTTCCAGAGCACTGGAACAGTCTCAGGACCACGTTTCTACCCAGTGCGACGTGCCATGGAAGTGTTCGTCATGGCCCCCGTCTGAGCTGCCATGAGAAAACACTCTGCTTAGGATTCTTCGAGGACCTCGTACCTGAAGTCACTCTGCTCGAGGAGAAAGTCAGCATCCTACCATGCTGTGTCGCTAACGGGACACTCAGCATCAGCAGTTGCCTCGAGGTAAGGCCCTGAATTGCCATGCAGAAGCGGAGGCGTGCAGCAGTTTCCAGGAGGCCATAGCCGTTGCTCTGCATTATGTTAACGTCAGTACGCTTTGCAGGACATCTAGGAGCCTCGCGTGGGCACCCTATTCCCTGCAAGAACACTGAGGACCCTCAGGCCCCCATGGGCCTGCTAAGCCACATCCAGGCCCGTAGCCCTTCGGAGCCACTCTGTGTATGCCGAGCGTAGGGCAACAGACTGCAGTCTTTCTTGGGAGAGCTTGATTTCCCCAGCACTCCCACAGGTCCACGAACACTGTTCTAGCAGGTCCAACGTGCCGTGCAAGTCTGACTCATTGCCCTAGTCTGAGCTGCACTGAGAAAAACCCTCGGCTTCGTATTCCATCTGGGACCCCATGTCTGAAGTCACCCTGCCTCCAGGAGAATGTCGGCTTGCGTTCCAACTGCAACTACAGCCGAGTTCCTCGGGTAACACTGCAGGCTTTTGAAGAGCCACGGGCCCGGAGGCCTAGCTGGGGCTTTCCTTGGTTGAGGCAGTTCACTAGATGCAGTACACCCTGCTTCGAGGAGTTGATTCAGGGAAGTAACCACTTGGTAACCTGTGTCTCTTTGGACTTGTTAGAAAGCACAGGGATGTATGCTGCGTATGCCCGCGGAAATGGGGGCCTGATGGAACTAGCCTTGCTTTCCCATTTTGAAAGCTCCATTCATGCTGCCTTGAAGCTACTTGAAATTGACTGCTGTTGACAGGCCACTAGCCGCTGTAGGCATGGCTCTGGGACGAAAATGAGTTTTGTCTAGCTAAGCCGGGTGCTTCGATGGCCGGGGTGGAGCTCATCCTGCCACGCTCTAGAGCTAAAGGGAAACTCAACGTGAGTCCTGGCCTCGAGGTAAGTCCCTGAGTAACCGCGCAGAAAGGGCGGCATGCAGCTGTTTCCATGAGGTATTAGTCGCTGTTCTGCTTTATTTTATTTTATTTTTTTAATTTTTTATTGTTGTTTTAAGATTGATCGATTGATTGATTGATTGCTATGTTGGGTCTTCGTTTCCGTGCTAGGGCTCTCCCCAGTTGCGGTAAGTGGGGGCCACTCTTCATCGCGGTGCGTGGGCCTCTCAGTCTCGCGGCCTCTCTTGTTGCGGAGCACAGGCTCCAGAGGCGCAGGCTCAGTAGTTGTGGCTCACGGGCCCAGTTGCCCCACGGCATGTGGAATCCTCCCGGACCAGGGCTCGAACCCGTGTGCCCTGCATTGGCAGGCAGATTCTCAACCACTGCGCCACCGGGGAAGCCCCTGTTCTGCTTTATTTCAAAGGAAGTACCCTTTTCAGGACTCCTAGGCCCCTCGGGTGTGCATCATTTTCCCTCCAAGATCCGTGAGTACCTCCAGACCCCTGTGGGCTTGCCGAGCAACATCGAGGCCCAAAGGTCGGTCCCTCGGAGGCCCTCTGTGTATGCCGAGTGATGGGCAACACACTGCTCGTTCTTTAAGGAGAGCTATATTTCCAGAGCACTGGAACAGTCTCAGGACCACATTTCTACCCAGTGCGACGTGCCATGGAAGTGTTCGTCATGGCCCCCGTCTGAGCTGCCATGAGAAAACACTCTGCTTAGGATTCTTCGAGGACCTCGTACCTGAAGTCACTCTGCTCGAGGAGAAAGTCAGCATCCTACCATGCTGTGTCGCTAACGGGACACTCAGCATCAGCAGTTGCCTCGAGGTAAGGCCCTGAATTGCCATGCAGAAGCGGAGGCGTGCAGCAGTTTCCAGGATGCCATAGCCGTTGCTCTGCATTATTTTAACGTCAGTACGCTTTGCAGGACATCTAGGAGCCTCGCGTGGGCACCCTATTCCCTGCAAGAACACTGAGGACCCTCAGGCCCCCATGGGCCTGCTAAGCCACATCCAGTCCCGTAGCCCTTCGGAGCCACTCTGTGTATGCCGAGCGTAGGGCAACAGACTGCAGTTTTTCTTGGGAGAGCTTGATTTCCCCAGCACTCCCACAGGTCCACGAACACTGTTCTAGCAGGTCCAACGTGCCGTGCAACTCTGACTCATTGCCCTAGTCTGAGCTGCACTGAGAAAAACCCTCGGCTTCGTATTCCATCTGGGACCCCGTGTCTGAAGTCACCCTGCCTCCAGGAGAATGTCGGCTTGCGTTCCAACTGCAACTAAAGCCGAGTTCCTCGGGTAACACTGCAGGCTTTTCAAGAGCCACGGGCCCGGACGCCTAGCTGGGGCTTTCCTTGGTTGAGGCAGTTCACTAGATGCAGTACACCCTGCTTCGAGGAGTTGATTCAGGGAAGTAACCACTTGGTAACCTGTGTCTCTTTGGACTTGTTAGAAAGCACAGGGATGTATGCTGCGTGTGCCCGCGGAAATGGGGGCCTGATGGAACTAGCCTTGCTTTCCCATTTTGAAAGCTCCATTCATGCTGCCTTGAAGCTACTTGAAATTGACTGCTGTTGACAGGCCACTAGCCGCTGTAGGCATGGCTCTGGGACGAAAATGAGTTTTGTCCAGCTAAGCCGGGTGCTTCGGTGGCCGGGGTGGAGCTCATCCTGCCACGCTCTAGAGCTAAAGGGAAACTCAACGTGAGTCCTGGCCTCGAGGTAAGTCCCTGAGTAACCGCGCAGAAAGGGCGGCATGCAGCTGTTTCCATGAGGTATTAGTCGCTGTTCTGCTTTATTTTATTTTATTTTTTTAATTTTTTATTGTTGTTTTAAGATTGATCGATTGATTGATTGATTGCTATGTTGGGTCTTCGTTTCCGTGCTAGGGCTCTCCCCAGTTGCGGTAAGTGGGGGCCACTCTTCATCGCGGTGCGTGGGCCTCTCAGTCTCGCGGCCTCTCTTGTTGCGGAGCACAGGCTCCAGAGGCGCAGGCTCAGTAGTTGTGGCTCACGGGCCCAGTTGCCCCACGGCATGTGGAATCCTCCCAGACCAGGGCTCGAACCCGTGTGCCCTGCATTGGCAGGCAGATTCTCAACCACTGCGCCACCGGGGAAGCCCCTGTTCTGCTTTATTTCAAAGGAAGTACCCTTTTCAGGACTCCTAGGCCCCTCGGGTGTGCATCATTTTCCCTCCAAGATCCGTGAGTACCTCCAGACCCCTGTGGGCTTGCTGAGCAACATCGAGGCCCAAAGGTCGGTCCCTCGGAGGCCCTCTGTGTATGCCGAGTGATGGGCAACACACTGCTCGTTCTTTAAGGAGAGCTATATTTCCAGAGCACTGGAACAGTCTCAGGACCACGTTTCTACCCAGTGCGACGTGCCATGGAAGTGTTCGTCATGGCCCCCGTCTGAGCTGCCATGAGAAAACACTCTGCTTAGGATTCTTCGAGGACCTCGTACCTGAAGTCACTCTGCTCGAGGAGAAAGTCAGCATCCTACCATGCTGTGTCGCTAACGGGACACTCAGCATCAGCAGTTGCCTCGAGGTAAGGCCCTGAATTGCCATGCAGAAGCGGAGGCGTGCAGCAGTTTCCAGGAGGCCATAGCCGTTGCTCTGCATTATGTTAACGTCAGTACGCTTTGCAGGACATCTAGGAGCCTCGCGTGGGCACCCTATTCCCTGCAAGAACACTGAGGACCCTCAGGCCCCCATGGGCCTGCTAAGCCACATCCAGGCCCGTAGCCCTTCGGAGCCACTCTGTGTATGCCGAGCGTAGGGCAACAGACTGCAGTCTTTCTTGGGAGAGCTTGATTTCCCCAGCACTCCCACAGGTCCACGAACACTGTTCTAGCAGGTCCAACGTGCCGTGCAAGTCTGACTCATTGCCCTAGTCTGAGCTGCACTGAGAAAAACCCTCGGCTTCGTATTCCATCTGGGACCCCGTGTCTGAAGTCACCCTGCCTCCAGGAGAATGTCAGCTTGCGTTCCAACTGCAACTAAAGCCGAGTTCCTCGGGTAACACTGCAGGCTTTTGAAGAGCCACGGGCCCGGAGGCCTAGCTGGGGCTTTCCTTGGTTGAGGCAGTTCACTAGATGCAGTACACCCTGCTTCGAGGAGTTGATTCAGGGAAGTAACCACTTGGTAACCTGTGTCTCTTTGGACTTGTTAGAAAGCACAGGGATGTATGCTGCGTGTGCCCGCGGAAATGGGGGCCTGATGGAACTAGCCTAGCTTTCCCATTTTGAAAGCTCCATTCATGCTGCCTTGAAGCTACTTGAAATTGACTGCTGTTGACAGGCCACTAGCCGCTGTAGGCATGGCTCTGGGACGAAAATGAGTGAGTTTTGTCTAGCTAAGCCGGGTGCTTCGATGACCGGGGTGGAGCTCATCCTGCCACGCTCTAGAGCTAAAGGGAAACTCAACGTGAGTCCTGGCCTCGAGGTAAGTCCCTGAGTAACCGCGCAGAAAGGGCGGCATGCAGCTGTTTCCATGAGGTATTAGTCGCTGTTCTGCTTTATTTTATTTTATTTTTTTAATTTTTTATTGTTGTTTTAAGATTGATCGATTGATTGATTGATTGCTATGTTGGGTCTTCGTTTCCGTGCTAGGGCTCTCCCCAGTTGCGGTAAGTGGGAGCCACTCTTCATCGCGGTGCGTGGGCCTCTCAGTCTCGCAGCCTCTCTTGTTGCGGAGCACAGGCTCCAGAGGCGCAGGCTCAGTAGTTGTGGCTCACGGGCCCAGTTGCCCCACGGCATGTGGAATCCTCCCAGACCAGGGCTCGAACCCGTGTGCCCTGCATTGGCAGGCAGATTCTCAACCACTGCGCCACCAGGGAAGCCCCTGTTCTGCTTTATTTCAAAGGAAGTACCCTTTTCAGGACTCCTAGGCCCCTCGGGTGTGCATCATTTTCCCTCCAAGATCCGTGAGTACCTCCAGACCCCTGTGGGCTTGCTGAGCAACATCGAGGCCCAAAGGTCGGTCCCTCGGAGGCCCTCTGTGTATGCCGAGTGATGGGCAACACACTGCTCGTTCTTTAAGGAGAGCTATATTTCCAGAGCACTGGAACAGTCTCAGGACCACATTTCTACCCAGTGCGACGTGCCATGGAAGTGTTCGTCATGGCCCCCGTCTGAGCTGCCATGAGAAAACACTCTGCTTAGGATTCTTCGAGGACCTCGTACCTGAAGTCACTCTGCTCGAGGAGAAAGTCAGCATCCTACCATGCTGTGTCGCTAACGGGACACTCAGCATCAGCAGTTGCCTCGAGGTAAGGCCCTGAATTGCCATGCAGAAGCGGAGGCGTGCAGCAGTTTCCAGGAGGCCATAGCCGTTGCTCTGCATTATGTTAACGTCAGTACGCTTTGCAGGACATCTAGGAGCCTCGCGTGGGCACCCTATTCCCTGCAAGAACACTGAGGACCCTCAGGCCCCCATGGGCCTGCTAAGCCACATCCAGGCCCGTAGCCCTTCGGAGCCACTCTGTGTATGCCGAGCGTAGGGCAACAGACTGCAGTCTTTCTTGGGAGAGCTTGATTTCCCCAGCACTCCCACAGGTCCACGAACACTGTTCTAGCAGGTCCAACGTGCCGTGCAAGTCTGACTCATTGCCCTAGTCTGAGCTGCACTGAGAAAAACCCTCGGCTTCGTATTCCATCTGGGACCCCGTGTCTGAAGTCACCCTGCCTCCAGGAGAATGTCGGCTTGCGTTCCAACTGCAACTAAAGCCGAGTTCCTCGGGTAACACTGCAGGCTTTTGAAGAGCCACGGGCCCGGAGGCCTAGCTGGGGCTTTCCTTGGTTGAGGCAGTTCACTAGATGCAGTACACCCTGCTTCGAGGAGTTGATTCAGGGAAGTAACCACTTGGTAACCTGTGTCTCTTTGGACTTGTTAGAAAGCACAGGGATGTATGCTGCGTGTGCCCGTGGAAATGGGGGCCTGATGGAACTAGCCTTGCTTTCCCATTTTGAAAGCTCCATTCATGCTGCCTTGAAGCTACTTGAAATTGACTGCTGTTGACAGGCCACTAGCCGCTGTAGGCATGGCTCTGGGACGAAAATGAGTTTTGTCTAGCTAAGCCGGGTGCTTCGGTGGCCGGGGTGGAGCTCATCCTGCCACGCTCTAGAGCTAAAGGGAAACTCAACGTGAGTCCTGGCCTCGAGGTAAGTCCCTGAGTAACCGCACAGAAAGGGCGGCATGCAGCTGTTTCCATGAGGTATTAGTCGCTGTTCTGCTTTATTTTATTTTATTTTTTTAATTTTTTATTGTTGTTTTAAGATTGATTGATTGATTGATTGATTGCTATGTTGGGTCTTCGTTTCCGTGCTAGGGCTCTCCCCAGTTGCGGTAAGTGGGGGCCACTCTTCATCGCGGTGCGTGGGCCTCTCAGTCTCGCGGCCTCTCTTGTTGCGGAGCACAGGCTCCAGAGGCGCAGGCTCAGTAGTTGTGGCTCACGGGCCCAGTTGCCCCACGGCATGTGGAATCCTCCCAGACCAGGGCTCGAACCCGTGTGCCCTGCATTGGCAGGCAGATTCTCAACCACTGCGCCACCAGGGAAGCCCCTGTTCTGCTTTATTTCAAAGGAAGTACCCTTTTCAGGACTCCTAGGCCCCTCGGGTGTGCATCATTTTCCCTCCAAGATCCGTGAGTACCTCCAGACCCCTGTGGGCTTGCTGAGCAACATCGAGGCCCAAAGGTCGGTCCCTCGGAGGCCCTCTGTGTATGCCGAGTGATGGGCAACACACTGCTCGTTCTTTAAGGAGAGCTATATTTCCAGAGCACTGGAACAGTCTCAGGACCACGTTTCTACCCAGTGCGACGTGCCATGGAAGTGTTCGTCATGGCCCCCGTCTGAGCTGCCATGAGAAAACACTCTGCTTAGGATTCTGCGAGGACCTCGTACCTGAAGTCACTCTGCTCGAGGAGAAAGTCAGCATCCTACCATGCTGTGTCGCTAACGGGACACTCAGCATCAGCAGTTGCCTCGAGGTAAGGCCCTGAATTGCCATGCAGAAGCGGAGGCGTGCAGCAGTTTCCAGGAGGCCATAGCCGTTGCTCTGCATTATGTTAACGTCAGTACGCTTTGCAGGACATCTAGGAGCCTCGCGTGGGCACCCTATTCCCTGCAAGAACACTGAGGACCCTCAGGCCCCCATGGGCCTGCTAAGCCACATCCAGGCCCGTAGCCCTTCGGAGCCACTCTGTGTATGCCGAGCGTAGGGCAACAGACTGCAGTCTTTCTTGGGACAGCTTGATTTCCCCAGCACTCCCACAGGTCCACGAACACTGTTCTAGCAGGTCCAACGTGCCGTGCAAGTCTGACTCATTGCCCTAGTCTGAGCTGCACTGAGAAAAACCCTCGGCTTCGTATTCCATCTGGGACCCCGTGTCTGAAGTCACCCTGCCTCCAGGAGAATGTCGGCTTGCGTTCCAACTGCAACTAAAGCCGAGTTCCTCGGGTAACACTGCAGGCTTTTGAAGAGCCACGGGCCCGGAGGCCTAGCTGGGGCTTTCCTTGGTTGAGGCAGTTCACTAGATGCAGTACACCCTGCTTCGAGGAGTTGATTCAGGGAAGTAACCACTTGGTAACCTGTGTCTCTTTGGACTTGTTAGAAAGCACAGGGATGTATGCTGCGTGTGCCCGCGGAAATGGGGGCCTGATGGAACTAGCCTTGCTTTCCCATTTTGAAAGCTCCATTCATGCTGCCTTGAAGCTACTTGAAATTGACTGCTGTTGACAGGCCACTAGCCGCTGTAGGCATGGCTCTGGGACGAAAATGAGTTTTGTCTAGCTAAGCCGGGTGCTTCGGTGGCCGGGGTGGAGCTCATCCTGCCACGCTCTAGAGCTAAAGGGAAACTCAACGTGAGTCCTGGCCTCGAGGTAAGTCCCTGAGTAACCGCGCAGAAAGGGCGGCATGCAGCTGTTTCCATGAGGTATTAGTCGCTGTTCTGCTTTATTTTATTTTATTTTTTTAATTTTTTATTGTTGTTTTAAGATTGATCGATTGATTGATTGATTGCTATGTTGGGTCTTCGTTTCCGTGCTAGGGCTCTCCCCAGTTGCGGTAAGTGGGGGCCACTCTTCATCGCGGTGCGTGGGCCTCTCAGTCTCGCGGCCTCTCTTGTTGCGGAGCACAGGCTCCAGAGGCGCAGGCTCAGTAGTTGTGGCTCACGGGCCCAGTTGCCCCACGGCATGTGGAATCCTCCCGGACCAGGGCTCGAACCCGTGTGCCCTGCATTGGCAGGCAGATTCTCAACCACTGCGCCACCGGGGAAGCCCCTGTTCTGCTTTATTTCAAAGGAAGTACCCTTTTCAGGACTCCTAGGCCCCTCGGGTGTGCATCATTTTCCCTCCAAGATCCGTGAGTACCTCCAGACCCCTGTGGGCTTGCCGAGCAACATCGAGGCCCAGAGGTCGGTCCCTCGGAGGCCCTCTGTGTATGCCGAGTGATGGGCAACACACTGCTCGTTCTTTAAGGAGAGCTATATTTCCAGAGCACTGGAACAGTCTCAGGACCACATTTCTACCCAGTGCGACGTGCCATGGAAGTGTTCGTCATGGCCCCCGTCTGAGCTGCCATGAGAAAACACTCTGCTTAGGATTCTTCGAGGACCTCGTACCTGAAGTCACTCTGCTCGAGGAGAAAGTCAGCATCCTACCATGCTGTGTCGCTAACGGGACACTCAGCATCAGCAGTTGCCTCGAGGTAAGGCCCTGAATTGCCATGCAGAAGCGGAGGCGTGCAGCAGTTTCCAGGAGGCCATAGCCGTTGCTCTGCATTATTTTAACGTCAGTACGCTTTGCAGGACATCTAGGAGCCTCGCGTGGGCACCCTATTCCCTGCAAGAACACTGAGGACCCTCAGGCCCCCATGGGCCTGCTAAGCCACATCCAGTCCCGTAGCCCTTCGGAGCCACTCTGTGTATGCCGAGCGTAGGGCAACAGACTGCAGTTTTTCTTGGGAGAGCTTGATTTCCCCAGCACTCCCACAGGTCCACGAACACTGTTCTAGCAGGTCCAACGTGCCGTGCAAGTCTGACTCATTGCCCTAGTCTGAGCTGCACTGAGAAAAACCCTCGGCTTCGTATTCCATCTGGGACCCCGTGTCTGAAGTCACCCTGCCTCCAGGAGAATGTCGGCTTGCGTTCCAACTGCAACTAAAGCCGAGTTCCTCGGGTAACACTGCAGGCTTTTGAAGAGCCACGGGCCCGGAGGCCTAGCTGGGGCTTTCCTTGGTTGAGGCAGTTCACTAGATGCAGTACACCCTGCTTCGAGGAGTTGATTCAGGGAAGTAACCACTTGGTAACCTGTGTCTCTTTGGACTTGTTAGAAAGCACAGGGATGTATGCTGCGTGTGCCCGTGGAAATGGGGGCCTGATGGAACTAGCCTTGCTTTCCCATTTTGAAAGCTCCATTCATGCTGCCTTGAAGCTACTTGAAATTGACTGCTGTTGACAGGCCACTAGCCGCTGTAGGCATGGCTCTGGGACGAAAATGAGTTTTGTCTAGCTAAGCCGGGTGCTTCGGTGGCCGGGGTGGAGCTCATCCTGCCACGCTCTAGAGCTAAAGGGAAACTCAACGTGAGTCCTGGCCTCGAGGTAAGTCCCTGAGTAACCGCACAGAAAGGGCGGCATGCAGCTGTTTCCATGAGGTATTAGTCGCTGTTCTGCTTTATTTTATTTTATTTTTTTAATTTTTTATTGTTGTTTTAAGATTGATTGATTGATTGATTGATTGCTATGTTGGGTCTTCGTTTCCGTGCTAGGGCTCTCCCCAGTTGCGGTAAGTGGGGGCCACTCTTCATCGCGGTGCGTGGGCCTCTCAGTCTCGCGGCCTCTCTTGTTGCGGAGCACAGGCTCCAGAGGCGCAGGCTCAGTAGTTGTGGCTCACGGGCCCAGTTGCCCCACGGCATGTGGAATCCTCCCAGACCAGGGCTCGAACCCGTGTGCCCTGCATTGGCAGGCAGATTCTCAACCACTGCGCCACCAGGGAAGCCCCTGTTCTGCTTTATTTCAAAGGAAGTACCCTTTTCAGGACTCCTAGGCCCCTCGGGTGTGCATCATTTTCCCTCCAAGATCCGTGAGTACCTCCAGACCCCTGTGGGCTTGCTGAGCAACATCGAGGCCCAAAGGTCGGTCCCTCGGAGGCCCTCTGTGTATGCCGAGTGATGGGCAACACACTGCTCGTTCTTTAAGGAGAGCTATATTTCCAGAGCACTGGAACAGTCTCAGGACCACGTTTCTACCCAGTGCGACGTGCCATGGAAGTGTTCGTCATGGCCCCCGTCTGAGCTGCCATGAGAAAACACTCTGCTTAGGATTCTTCGAGGACCTCGTACCTGAAGTCACTCTGCTCGAGGAGAAAGTCAGCATCCTACCATGCTGTGTCGCTAACGGGACACTCAGCATCAGCAGTTGCCTCGAGGTAAGGCCCTGAATTGCCATGCAGAAGCGGAGGCGTGCAGCAGTTTCCAGGAGGCCATAGCCGTTGCTCTGCATTATGTTAACGTCAGTACGCTTTGCAGGACATCTAGGAGCCTCGCGTGGGCACCCTATTCCCTGCAAGAACACTGAGGACCCTCAGGCCCCCATGGGCCTGCTAAGCCACATCCAGGCCCGTAGCCCTTCGGAGCCACTCTGTGTATGCCGAGCGTAGGGCAACAGACTGCAGTCTTTCTTGGGACAGCTTGATTTCCCCAGCACTCCCACAGGTCCACGAACACTGTTCTAGCAGGTCCAACGTGCCGTGCAAGTCTGACTCATTGCCCTAGTCTGAGCTGCACTGAGAAAAACCCTCGGCTTCGTATTCCATCTGGGACCCCGTGTCTGAAGTCACCCTGCCTCCAGGAGAATGTCGGCTTGCGTTCCAACTGCAACTAAAGCCGAGTTCCTCGGGTAACACTGCAGGCTTTTGAAGAGCCACGGGCCCGGAGGCATAGCTGGGGCTTTCCTTGGTTGAGGCAGTTCACTAGATGCAGTACACCCTGCTTCGAGGAGTTGATTCAGGGAAGTAACCACTTGGTAACCTGTGTCTCTTTGGACTTGTTAGAAAGCACAGGGATGTATGCTGCGTGTGCCCGCGGAAATGGGGGCCTGATGGAACTAGCCTTGCTTTCCCATTTTGAAAGCTCCATTCATGCTGCCTTGAAGCTACTTGAAATTGACTGCTGTTGACAGGCCACTAGCCGCTGTAGGCATGGCTCTGGGACGAAAATGAGTTTTGTCTAGCTAAGCCGGGTGCTTCGGTGGCCGGGGTGGAGCTCATCCTGCCACGCTCTAGAGCTAAAGGGAAACTCAACGTGAGTCCTGGCCTCGAGGTAAGTCCCTGAGTAACCGCGCAGAAAGGGCGGCATGCAGCTGTTTCCATGAGGTATTAGTCGCTGTTCTGCTTTATTTTATTTTATTTTTTTAATTTTTTATTGTTGTTTTAAGATTGATCGATTGATTGATTGATTGCTATGTTGGGTCTTCGTTTCCGTGCTAGGGCTCTCCCCAGTTGCGGTAAGTGGGGGCCACTCTTCATCGCGGTGCGTGGGCCTCTCAGTCTCGCGGCCTCTCTTGTTGCGGAGCACAGGCTCCAGAGGCGCAGGCTCAGTAGTTGTGGCTCACGGGCCCAGTTGCCCCACGGCATGTGGAATCCTCCCGGACCAGGGCTCGAACCCGTGTGCCCTGCATTGGCAGGCAGATTCTCAACCACTGCGCCACCGGGGAAGCCCCTGTTCTGCTTTATTTCAAAGGAAGTACCCTTTTCAGGACTCCTAGGCCCCTCGGGTGTGCATCATTTTCCCTCCAAGATCCGTGAGTACCTCCAGACCCCTGTGGGCTTGCCGAGCAACATCGAGGCCCAGAGGTCGGTCCCTCGGAGGCCCTCTGTGTATGCCGAGTGATGGGCAACACACTGCTCGTTCTTTAAGGAGAGCTATATTTCCAGAGCACTGGAACAGTCTCAGGACCACATTTCTACCCAGTGCGACGTGCCATGGAAGTGTTCGTCATGGCCCCCGTCTGAGCTGCCATGAGAAAACACTCTGCTTAGGATTCTTCGAGGACCTCGTACCTGAAGTCACTCTGCTCGAGGAGAAAGTCAGCATCCTACCATGCTGTGTCGCTAACGGGACACTCAGCATCAGCAGTTGCCTCGAGGTAAGGCCCTGAATTGCCATGCAGAAGCGGAGGCGTGCAGCAGTTTCCAGGAGGCCATAGCCGTTGCTCTGCATTATTTTAACGTCAGTACGCTTTGCAGGACATCTAGGAGCCTCGCGTGGGCACCCTATTCCCTGCAAGAACACTGAGGACCCTCAGGCCCCCATGGGCCTGCTAAGCCACATCCAGTCCCGTAGCCCTTCGGAGCCACTCTGTGTATGCCGAGCGTAGGGCAACAGACTGCAGTCTTTCTTGGGAGAGCTTGATTTCCCCAGCACTCCCACAGGTCCACGAACACTGTTCTAGCAGGTCCAACGTGCCGTGCAAGTCTGACTCATTGCCCTAGTCTGAGCTGCACTGAGAAAAACCCTCGGCTTCGTATTCCATCTGGGACCCCGTGTCTGAAGTCACCCTGCCTCCAGGAGAATGTCGGCTTGCGTTCCAACTGCAACTAAAGCCGAGTTCCTCGGGTAACACTGCAGGCTTTTGAAGAGCCACGGGCCCGGAGGCCTAGCTGGGGCTTTCCTTGGTTGAGGCAGTTCACTAGATGCAGTACACCCTGCTTCGAGGAGTTGATTCAGGGAAGTAACCACTTGGTAACCTGTGTCTCTTTGGACTTGTTAGAAAGCACAGGGATGTATGCTGCGTGTGCCCGCGGAAATGGGGGCCTGATGGAACTAGCCTTGCTTTCCCATTTTGAAAGCTCCATTCATGCTGCCTTGAAGCTACTTGAAATTGACTGCTGTTGACAGGCCACTAGCCGCTGTAGGCATGGCTCTGGGACGAAAATGAGTTTTGTCCAGCTAAGCCGGGTGCTTCGGTGGCCGGGGTGGAGCTCATCCTGCCACGCTCTAGAGCTAAAGGGAAACTCAACGTGAGTCCTGGCCTCGAGGTAAGTCCCTGAGTAACCGCGCAGAAAGGGCGGCATGCAGCTGTTTCCATGAGGTATTAGTCGCTGTTCTGCTTTATTTTATTTTATTTTTTTAATTTTTTATTGTTGTTTTAAGATTGATTGATTGATTGATTTATTGCTATGTTGGGTCTTCGTTTCCGTGCTAGGGCTCTCCCCAGTTGCGGTAAGTGGGGGCCACTCTTCATCGCGGTGCGTGGGCCTCTCAGTCTCGCGGCCTCTCTTGTTGCGGAGCACAGGCTCCAGAGGCGCAGGCTCAGTAGTTGTGGCTCACGGGCCCAGTTGCCCCACGGCATGTGGAATCCTCCCAGACCAGGGCTCGAACCCGTGTGCCCTGCATTGGCAGGCAGATTCTCAACCACTGCGCCACCAGGGAAGCCCCTGTTCTGCTTTATTTCAAAGGAAGTACCCTTTTCAGGACTCCTAGGCCCCTCGGGTGTGCATCATTTTCCCTCCAAGATCCGTGAGTACCTCCAGACCCCTGTGGGCTTGCTGAGCAACATCGAGGCCCAAAGGTCGGTCCCTCGGAGGCCCTCTGTGTATGCCGAGTGATGGGCAACACACTGCTCGTTCTTTAAGGAGAGCTATATTTCCAGAGCACTGGAACAGTCTCAGGACCACGTTTCTACCCAGTGCGACGTGCCATGGAAGTGTTCGTCATGGCCCCCGTCTGAGCTGCCATGAGAAAACACTCTGCTTAGGATTCTTCGAGGACCTCGTACTTGAAGTCACTCTGCTCGAGGAGAAAGTCAGCATCCTACCATGCTGTGTCGCTAACGGGACACTCAGCATCAGCAGTTGCCTCGAGGTAAGGCCCTGAATTGCCATGCAGAAGCGGAGGCGTGCAGCAGTTTCCAGGAGGCCATAGCCGTTGCTCTGCATTATGTTAACGTCAGTACGCTTTGCAGGACATCTAGGAGCCTCGCGTGGGCACCCTATTCCCTGCAAGAACACTGAGGACCCTCAGGCCCCCATGGGCCTGCTAAGCCACATCCAGGCCCGTAGCCCTTCGGAGCCACTCTGTGTATGCCGAGCGTAGGGCAACAGACTGCAGTCTTTCTTGGGACAGCTTGATTTCCCCAGCACTCCCACAGGTCCACGAACACTGTTCTAGCAGGTCCAACGTGCCGTGCAAGTCTGACTCATTGCCCTAGTCTGAGCTGCACTGAGAAAAACCCTCGGCTTCGTATTCCATCTGGGACCCCGTGTCTGAAGTCACCCTGCCTCCAGGAGAATGTCGGCTTGCGTTCCAACTGCAACTAAAGCCAAGTTCCTCGGGTAACACTGCAGGCTTTTGAAGAGCCACGGGCCCGGAGGCCTAGCTGGGGCTTTCCTTGGTTGAGGCAGTTCACTAGATGCAGTACACCCTGCTTCGAGGAGTTGATTCAGGGAAGTAACCACTTGGTAACCTGTGTCTCTTTGGACTTGTTAGAAAGCACAGGGATGTATGCTGCGTGTGCCCGCGGAAATGGGGGCCTGATGGAACTAGCCTTGCTTTCCCATTTTGAAAGCTCCATTCATGCTGCCTTGAAGCTACTTGAAATTGACTGCTGTTGACAGGCCACTAGCCGCTGTAGGCATGGCTCTGGGACGAAAATGAGTTTTGTCTAGCTAAGCCGGGTGCTTCGGTGGCCGGGGTGGAGCTCATCCTGCCACGCTCTAGAGGTAAAGGGAAACTCAACGTGAGTCCTGGCCTCGAGGTAAGTCCCTGAGTAACCGTGCAGAAAGGGCGGCATGCAGCTGTTTCCATGAGGTATTAGTCGCTGTTCTGCTTTATTTTATTTTATTTTTTTAATTTTTTATTGTTGTTTTAAGATTGATTGATTGATTGATTGATTGCTATGTTGGGTCTTCGTTTCCGTGCTAGGGCTCTCCCCAGTTGCGGTAAGTGGGGGCCACTCTTCATCGCGGTGCGTGGGCCTCTCAGTCTCGCGGCCTCTCTTGTTGCGGAGCACAGGCTCCAGAGGCGCAGGCTCAGTAGTTGTGGCTCACGGGCCCAGTTGCCCCACGGCATGTGGAATCCTCCCAGACCAGGGCTCGAACCCGTGTGCCCTGCATTGGCAGGCAGATTCTCAACCACTGCGCCACCAGGGAAGCCCCTGTTCTGCTTTATTTCAAAGGAAGTACCCTTTTCAGGACTCCTAGGCCCCTCGGGTGTGCATCATTTTCCCTCCAAGATCCGTGAGTACCTCCAGACCCCTGTGGGCTTGCTGAGCAACATCGAGGCCCAAAGGTCGGTCCCTCGGAGGCCCTCTGTGTATGCCGAGTGATGGGCAACACACTGCTCGTTCTTTAAGGAGAGCTATATTTCCAGAGCACTGGAACAGTCTCAGGACCACGTTTCTACCCAGTGCGACGTGCCATGGAAGTGTTCGTCATGGCCCCCGTCTGAGCTGCCATGAGAAAACACTCTGCTTAGGATTCTTCGAGGACCTCGTACCTGAAGTCACTCTGCTCGAGGAGAAAGTCAGCATCCTACCATGCTGTGTCGCTAACGGGACACTCAGCATCAGCAGTTGCCTCGAGGTAAGGCCCTGAATTGCCATGCAGAAGCGGAGGCGTGCAGCAGTTTCCAGGAGGCCATAGCCGTTGCTCTGAATTATTTTAACGTCAGTACGCTTTGCAGGACATCTAGGAGCCTCGCGTGGGCACCCTATTCCCTGCAAGAACACTGAGGACCCTCAGGCCCCCATGGGCCTGCTAAGCCACATCCAGGCCCGTAGCCCTTCGGAGCCACTCTGTGTATGCCGAGCGTAGGGCAACAGACTGCAGTCTTTCTTGGGAGAGCTTGATTTCCCCAGCACTCCCACAGGTCCACGAACACTGTTCTAGCAGGTCCAACGTGCCGTGCAAGTCTGACTCATTGCCCTAGTCTGAGCTGCACTGAGAAAAACCCTCGGCTTCGTATTCCATCTGGGACCCCGTGTCTGAAGTCACCCTGCCTCCAGGAGAATGTCGGCTTGCGTTCCAACTGCAACTAAAGCCGAGTTCCTCGGGTAACACTGCAGGCTTTTGAAGAGCCACGGGCCCGGAGGCCTAGCTGGGGCTTTCCTTGGTTGAGGCAGTTCACTAGATGCAGTACACCCTGCTTCGAGGAGTTGATTCAGGGAAGTAACCACTTGGTAACCTGTGTCTCTTTGGACTTGTTAGAAAGCACAGGGATGTATGCTGCGTGTGCCCGCGGAAATGGGGGCCTGATGGAACTAGCCTTGCTTTCCCATTTTGAAAGCTCCATTCATGCTGCCTTGAAGCTACTTGAAATTGACTGCTGTTGACAGGCCACTAGCCGCTGTAGGCATGGCTCTGGGACGAAAATGAGTTTTGTCTAGCTAAGCCGGGTGCTTCGGTGGCCGGGGTGGAGCTCATCCTGCCACGCTCTAGAGCTAAAGGGAAACTCAACGTGAGTCCTGGCCTCGAGGTAAGTCCCTGAGTAACCGCGTAGAAAGGGCGGCATGCAGCTGTTTCCATGAGGTATTAGTCGCTGTTCTGCTTTATTTTATTTTTTTTTTTAAATTTTTTATTGTTGTTTTAAGATTGATTGATTGATTGATTGATTGCTATGTTGGGTCTTCGTTTCCGTGCTAGGGCTCTCCCCAGTTGCGGTAAGTGGGGGCCACTCTTCATCGCGGTGCGTGGGCCTCTCAGTCTCGCGGCCTCTCTTGTTGCGGAGCACAGGCTCCAGAGGCGCAGGCTCAGTAGTTGTGGCTCACGGGTCCAGTTGCCCCACGGCATGTGGAATCCTCCCAGACCAGGGCTCGAACCCGTGTGCCCTGCATTGGCAGGCAGATTCTCAACCACTGCGCCACCAGGGAAGCCCCTGTTCTGCTTTATTTCAAAGGAAGTACCCTTTTCAGGACTCCTAGGCCCCTCGGGTGTGCATCATTTTCCCTCCAAGATCCGTGAGTACCTCCAGACCCCTGTGGGCTTGCCGAGCATCATCGAGGCCCAGAGGTCGGTCCCTCGGAGGCCCTCTGTGTATGCCGAGTGATGGGCAACACACTGCTCATTCTTTAAGGAGAGCTATATTTCCAGAGCACTGGAACAGTCTCAGGACTACGTTTCTACCCAGTGCGACGTGCCATGGAAGTGTTCGTCATGGCCCCCGTCTGAGCTGCCATGAGAAAACACTCTGCTTAGGATTCTTCGAGGACCTCGTACCTGAAGTCACTCTGCTCGAGGAGAAAGTCAGCATCCTACCATGCTGTGTCGCTAACGGGACACTCAGCATCAGCAGTTGCCTCGAGGTAAGGCCCTGAATTGCCATGCAGAAGCGGAGGCGTGCAGCAGTTTCCAGGAGGCCATAGCCGTTGCTCTGCATTATGTTAACGTCAGTACGCTTTGCAGGACATCTAGGAGCCTCGCGTGGGCACCCTATTCCCTGCAAGAACACTGAGGACCCTCAGGCCCCCATGGGCCTGCTAAGCCACATCCAGGCCCGTAGCCCTTCGGAGCCACTCTGTGTATGCCGAGCGTAGGGCAACAGACTGCAGTCTTTCTTGGGACAGCTTGATTTCCCCAGCACTCCCACAGGTCCACGAACACTGTTCTAGCAGGTCCAACGTGCCGTGCAAGTCTGACTCATTGCCCTAGTCTGAGCTGCACTGAGAAAAACCCTCGGCTTCGTATTCCATCTGGGACCCCGTGTCTGAAGTCACCCTGCCTCCAGGAGAATGTCGGCTTGCGTTCCAACTGCAACTAAAGCCGAGTTCCTCGGGTAACACTGCAGGCTTTTGAAGAGCCACGGGCCCGGAGGCCTAGCTGGGGCTTTCCTTGGTTGAGGCAGTTCACTAGATGCAGTACACCCTGCTTCGAGGAGTTGATTCAGGGAAGTAACCACTTGGTAACCTGTGTCTCTTTGGACTTGTTAGAAAGCACAGGGATGTATGCTGCGTGTGCCCGCGGAAATGGGGGCCTGATGGAACTAGCCTTGCTTTCCCATTTTGAAAGCTCCATTCATGCTGCCTTGAAGCTACTTGAAATTGACTGCTGTTGACAGGCCACTAGCCGCTGTAGGCATGGCTCTGGGACGAAAATGAGTTTTGTCTAGCTAAGCCGGGTGCTTCGGTGGCCGGGGTGGAGCTCATCCTGCCACGCTCTAGAGCTAAAGGGAAACTCAACGTGAGTCCTGGCCTCGAGGTAAGTCCCTGAGTAACCGCGCAGAAAGGGCGGCATGCAGCTGTTTCCATGAGGTATTAGTCGCTGTTCTGCTTTATTTTATTTTATTTTTTTAATTTTTTATTGTTGTTTTAAGATTGATTGATTGATTGATTGATTGCTATGTTGGGTCTTCGTTTCCGTGCTAGGGCTCTCCCCAGTTGCGGTAAGTGGGGGCCACTCTTCATCGCGGTGCGTGGGCCTCTCAGTCTCGCGGCCTCTCTTGTTGCGGAGCACAGGCTCCAGAGGCACAGGCTCAGTAGTTGTGGCTCACGGGCCCAGTTGCCCCACGGCATGTGGAATCCTCCCAGACCAGGGCTCGAACCCGTGTGCCCTGCATTGGCAGGCAGATTCTCAACCACTGCGCCACCAGGGAAGCCCCTGTTCTGCTTTATTTCAAAGGAAGTACCCTTTTCAGGACTCCTAGGCCCCTCGGGTGTGCATCATTTTCCCTCCAAGATCCGTGAGTACCTCCAGACCCCTGTGGGCTTGCCGAGCAACATCGAGGCCCAGAGGTCGGTCCCTCGGAGGCCCTCTGTGTATGCCGAGTGATGGGCAACACACTGCTCGTTCTTTAAGGAGAGCTATATTTCCAGAGCACTGGAACAGTCTCAGGACCACATTTCTACCCAGTGCGACGTGCCATGGAAGTGTTCGTCATGGCCCCCGTCTGAGCTGCCATGAGAAAACACTCTGCTTAGGATTCTTCGAGGACCTCGTACCTGAAGTCACTCTGCTCGAGGAGAAAGTCAGCATCCTACCATGCTGTGTCGCTAACGGGACACTCAGCATCAGCAGTTGCCTCGAGGTAAGGCCCTGAATTGCCATGCAGAAGCGGAGGCGTGCAGCAGTTTCCAGGAGGCCATAGCCGTTGCTCTGCATTATGTTAACGTCAGTACGCTTTGCAGGACATCTAGGAGCCTCGCGTGGGCACCCTATTCCCTGCAAGAACACTGAGGACCCTCAGGCCCCCATGGGCCTGCTAAGCCACATCCAGGCCCGTAGCCCTTCGGAGCCACTCTGTGTATGCCGAGCGTAGGGCAACAGACTGCAGTCTTTCTTGGGACAGCTTGATTTCCCCAGCACTCCCACAGGTCCACGAACACTGTTCTAGCAGGTCCAACGTGCCGTGCAAGTCTGACTCATTGCCCTAGTCTGAGCTTCACTGAGAAAAACCCTCGGCTTCGTATTCCATCTGGGACCCCGTGTCTGAAGTCACCCTGCCTCCAGGAGAATGTCGGCTTGCGTTCCAACTGCAACTAAAGCCGAGTTCCTCGGGTAACACTGCAGGCTTTTGAAGAGCCACGGGCCCGGAGGCCTAGCTGGGGCTTTCCTTGGTTGAGGCAGTTCACTAGATGCAGTACACCCTGCTTCGAGGAGTTGATTCAGGGAAGTAACCACTTGGTAACCTGTGTCTCTTTGGACTTGTTAGAAAGCACAGGGATGTATGCTGCGTGTGCCCGCGGAAATGGGGGCCTGATGGAACTAGCCTTGCTTTCCCATTTTGAAAGCTCCATTCATGCTGCCTTGAAGCTACTTGAAATTGACTGCTGTTGACAGGCCACTAGCCGCTGTAGGCATGGCTCTGGGACGAAAATGAGTTTTGTCTAGCTAAGCCGGGTGCTTCGGTGGCCGGGGTGGAGCTCATCCTGCCACGCTCTAGAGCTAAAGGGAAACTCAACGTGAGTCCTGGCCTCGAGGTAAGTCCCTGAGTAACCGCGTAGAAAGGGCGGCATGCAGCTGTTTCCATGAGGTATTAGTCGCTGTTCTGCTTTATTTTATTTTTTTTTTTAAATTTTTTATTGTTGTTTTAAGATTGATTGATTGATTGATTGATTGCTATGTTGGGTCTTCGTTTCCGTGCTAGGGCTCTCCCCAGTTGCGGTAAGTGGGGGCCACTCTTCATCGCGGTGCGTGGGCCTCTCAGTCTCGTGGCCTCTCTTGTTGCGGAGCACAGGCTCCAGAGGCGCAGGCTCAGTAGTTGTGGCTCACGGGTCCAGTTGCCCCACGGCATGTGGAATCCTCCCAGACCAGGGCTCGAACCCGTGTGCCCTGCATTGGCAGGCAGATTCTCAACCACTGCGCCACCAGGGAAGCCCCTGTTCTGCTTTATTTCAAAGGAAGTACCCTTTTCAGGACTCCTAGGCCCCTCGGGTGTGCATCATTTTCCCTCCAAGATCCGTGAGTACCTCCAGACCCCTGTGGGCTTGCCGAGCATCATCGAGGCCCAGAGGTCGGTCCCTCGGAGGCCCTCTGTGTATGCCGAGTGATGGGCAACACACTGCTCGTTCTTTAAGGAGAGCTATATTTCCAGAGCACTGGAACAGTCTCAGGACTACGTTTCTACCCAGTGCGACGTGCCATGGAAGTGTTCGTCATGGCCCCCGTCTGAGCTGCCATGAGAAAACACTCTGCTTAGGATTCTTCGAGGACCTCGTACCTGAAGTCACTCTGCTCGAGGAGAAAGTCAGCATCCTACCATGCTGTGTCGCTAACGGGACACTCAGCATCAGCAGTTGCCTCGAGGTAAGGCCCTGAATTGCCATGCAGAAGCGGAGGCGTGCAGCAGTTTCCAGGAGGCCATAGCCGTTGCTCTGCATTATGTTAACGTCAGTACGCTTTGCAGGACATCTAGGAGCCTCGCGTGGGCACCCTATTCCCTGCAAGAACACTGAGGACCCTCAGGCCCCCATGGGCCTGCTAAGCCACATCCAGGCCCGTAGCCCTTCGGAGCCACTCTGTGTATGCCGAGCGTAGGGCAACAGACTGCAGTCTTTCTTGGGACAGCTTGATTTCCCCAGCACTCCCACAGGTCCACGAACACTGTTCTAGCAGGTCCAACGTGCCGTGCAAGTCTGACTCATTGCCCTAGTCTGAGCTGCACTGAGAAAAACCCTCGGCTTCGTATTCCATCTGGGACCCCGTGTCTGAAGTCACCCTGCCTCCAGGAGAATGTCGGCTTGCGTTCCAACTGCAACTAAAGCCGAGTTCCTCGGGTAACACTGCAGGCTTTTGAAGAGCCACGGGCCCGGAGGCCTAGCTGGGGCTTTCCTTGGTTGAGGCAGTTCACTAGATGCAGTACACCCTGCTTCGAGGAGTTGATTCAGGGAAGTAACCACTTGGTAACCTGTGTCTCTTTGGACTTGTTAGAAAGCACAGGGATGTATGCTGCGTGTGCCCGCGGAAATGGGGGCCTGATGGAACTAGCCTTGCTTTCCCATTTTGAAAGCTCCATTCATGCTGCCTTGAAGCTACTTGAAATTGACTGCTGTTGACAGGCCACTAGCCGCTGTAGGCATGGCTCTGGGACGAAAATGAGTTTTGTCTAGCTAAGCCGGGTGCTTCGGTGGCCGGGGTGGAGCTCATCCTGCCACGCTCTAGAGCTAAAGGGAAACTCAACGTGAGTCCTGGCCTCGAGGTAAGTCCCTGAGTAACCGCGCAGAAAGGGCGGCATGCAGCTGTTTCCATGAGGTATTAGTCGCTGTTCTGCTTTATTTTATTTTATTTTTTTAATTTTTTATTGTTGTTTTAAGATTGATTGATTGATTGATTGATTGCTATGTTGGGTCTTCGTTTCCGTGCTAGGGCTCTCCCCAGTTGCGGTAAGTGGGGGCCACTCTTCATCGCGGTGCGTGGGCCTCTCAGTCTCGCGGCCTCTCTTGTTGCGGAGCACAGGCTCCAGAGGCACAGGCTCAGTAGTTGTGGCTCACGGGCCCAGTTGCCCCACGGCATGTGGAATCCTCCCAGACCAGGGCTCGAACCCGTGTGCCCTGCATTGGCAGGCAGATTCTCAACCACTGCGCCACCAGGGAAGCCCCTGTTCTGCTTTATTTCAAAGGAAGTACCCTTTTCAGGACTCCTAGGCCCCTCGGGTGTGCATCATTTTCCCTCCAAGATCCGTGAGTACCTCCAGACCCCTGTGGGCTTGCCGAGCAACATCGAGGCCCAGAGGTCGGTCCCTCGGAGGCCCTCTGTGTATGCCGAGTGATGGGCAACACACTGCTCGTTCTTTAAGGAGAGCTATATTTCCAGAGCACTGGAACAGTCTCAGGACCACATTTCTACCCAGTGCGACGTGCCATGGAAGTGTTCGTCATGGCCCCCGTCTGAGCTGCCATGAGAAAACACTCTGCTTAGGATTCTTCGAGGACCTCGTACCTGAAGTCACTCTGCTCGAGGAGAAAGTCAGCATCCTACCATGCTGTGTCGCTAACGGGACACTCAGCATCAGCAGTTGCCTCGAGGTAAGGCCCTGAATTGCCATGCAGAAGCGGAGGCGTGCAGCAGTTTCCAGGAGGCCATAGCCGTTGCTCTGCATTATGTTAACGTCAGTACGCTTTGCAGGACATCTAGGAGCCTCGTGTGGGCACCCTATTCCCTGCAAGAACACTGAGGACCCTCAGGCCCCCATGGGCCTGCTAAGCCACATCCAGGCCCGTAGCCCTTCGGAGCCACTCTGTGTATGCCGAGCGTAGGGCAACAGACTGCAGTCTTTCTTGGGACAGCTTGATTTCCCCAGCACTCCCACAGGTCCACGAACACTGTTCTAGCAGGTCCAACGTGCCGTGCAAGTCTGACTCATTGCCCTAGTCTGAGCTGCACTGAGAAAAACCCTCGGCTTCGTATTCCATCTGGGACCCCGTGTCTGAAGTCACCCTGCCTCCAGGAGAATGTCGGCTTGCGTTCCAACTGCAACTAAAGCCGAGTTCCTCGGGTAACACTGCAGGCTTTTGAAGAGCCACGGGCCCGGAGGCCTAGCTGGGGCTTTCCTTGGTTGAGGCAGTTCACTAGATGCAGTACACCCTGCTTCGAGGAGTTGATTCAGGGAAGTAACCACTTGGTAACCTGTGTCTCTTTGGACTTGTTAGAAAGCACAGGGATGTATGCTGCGTGTGCCCGCGGAAATGGGGGCCTGATGGAACTAGCCTTGCTTTCCCATTTTGAAAGCTCCATTCATGCTGCCTTGAAGCTACTTGAAATTGACTGCTGTTGACAGGCCACTAGCCACAGTAGGCATGACTCTGGGACGAAAATGAATTTTCTCTAGCTAAGCCGGGTGCTTCCGTGGCCATCGTGGAACTCATCCTGCCACGCTGTAGAGCTAAAGGGAAACTCAACGTGAGAACTGGCCTCGAGGTACGGCCCTGAGTAGCCATGCAGAAAGGGCTGCATGCAGCTGTTTCCATGATGTCTTAGTCACTCTTCTGCTTTATTTTAGAGGAAGTTCCCTTTTCAGGACTCCTAAGCCCCCTGGTTGGCACCCTTTTCCCTACAGATCACTGAGTACCCCCAGACCCCTCTATGTTTGCTGAGCAACAGGCAGGTCAGTTGGCCCTTCAGATGCCCTCTGTGTATGCCGAGCAAAGGGAACATGTTACACTCTTACTTGAGAGAACTAGATTTCCTCAGCACTCCAACAGCTTTAGGAAAACGTTTCTACCCCGTCTAACATGCCTTGGAATTGTGCCTCATTGCCCTATTGTGAGCTCTACTGAAAAAGCACTCTGCTAAGCATTCCTTCTAGGACTTCCTACCTGAAGTCAACCTGCCTCCAAGAGAAAGTCGGCTGGCGTTCCAACTGTGAGTAAAGCACATTTCTTCGTGTTACAGTGCAGGCTTTTGGAGCAATCACAGGCCCAGAGGGCTAACTCAGGCATTCCTTAGTTGAGGCTGTTCACTACACACAGAACACCCCGTGTAGAAACGCTGATTCAGGGAAGTGCCCAGTGTGTAGCTCGTGTCTGTTTTCACTTGTTAGAAAGCACGTGTAAGTGTGCCGCTTGTCCACCTGGAAATGGGGGCCTGACGGCAGAAGCCATCTCGTCAGAGGTGTTGGGAGTGTGTAGAGGCCTTATATTCCTGTTGTGTGTCCTGCAGGCATCCCATGAAAGACCAGAATCTAGGTCAACTTGGGCAAGCCACTTAAGTGAGCCTCAGCTTTCTTTATTTGTAAGGTGGGCACCACAGCGCTTCCTCCCGTATGCATGGCGAAATCCTGGCAACAAACGTACACCATGTGGCCCCACTTTGAAATCTTTAAAGAGGTCTGCCAATAAAAATGTCTGTAGGTTGTACCTTCCCTGCAATGCGACACCTGGTCCAAGGTGGAGAGGTTCAGGAGTGAGCAGTTTGCCCTTCACATGAACGGACAGAGCTCAGCCAGCGGCGTCCCTTCACTGAGATCCTGGCTGCCGAGGTCCACACTTCCCATGTATCCAGGCTAGTTTCAGATGGAGATTGAGAGGGAAAATAGGCAGGTGTAAGGATGCAATCCTCAAATCTTTGGCTTCAAATAATCCATCCCAAACTGCTACCCGAGCCCCCCAGTATCAAAAAGGAAACATGTTATAGACCCAGAAAAATGTGTTTCCCAAAAGGCCTAGGTTTGCCCTCATAGTCATCAGTATCTAAAATAGAAGTAGCAGTACACTTAAAATCTTAAACTTCTATGTATTTAGGGACCAAAGGCATTTTCATCAGAAAGAAAAGGGATTTAATAATGAAACCACAGACAGATAAATTGTTTTCAAGCCCCTGATAAGAGAGGGGAGAAATGTCAACCTCATGGGAGTTGCAGAATCAGCAGTTAGGATTTTTGGATGCCATCTCTGGTGGAGAAGAGACTCCAGCCTGTACCCTCCCCGCCCACCCTCCCCGGTATGCCTGGTTAGGAGGTGAGTCCTGCAGGCGCGGTGGCCCCTGGGCTGGCTGGAGCGGCAGGATGAGTGCAGGGGTCCCTGAACAGAACAGTTTACCCTCCCTCCCCAGAGACACCTAGCAACGTCTGGAGGGTGGGCTAGTGGCCGGTGGCCAGGGACGCTGCTAAACACACTACAATGCCCAGGACAAAGCCCACCGCAGGGAGCGATTCAGCCCAGAATGTCAGCAGTGCTGAGGGTGAGAAACCTATGCATGTGGCAATGCTGGCCTCCAGGAGACGCTCAGGAGACAGCCCAACCCCCTTCCTGCCCACAAGGGGGCGATGGTCCTCTCCTGTAGCTTGCTCCGATTTAAGGGCCTTTTGCTGTCCGCTGCTGGTGAGTGACCCGGTGCCCTGGCTTTAGGAGTCGGGGCCTGAGGGCCTCGTTAGCTCCCCGAATTCTGTGCACTCAAGAGTGCACTTCACCCCCGCGCTCCCCGCTGTTGTAGAGCAGGGTCTGCAAAGCCAGGAGGGGGGATTGCTGGATTTGGCGCTAGCAGGCTTGGTCTTGGTGTCACTGGTAATGCACAGGGTGGTATTTGGGGTAGAAAGAGACGAATCAGGCCAATTAGCAGCAAGGTGGCGGCTGCTGTGCGGAGCGCCCCTGAGTCACGAGGCTCCGGGACCCGCTGGTCAGCAGCAGAGGCGTGAAGACGACGCAGCCTCACCCCGTGCCCCGCGGCCTGGGCCTTTCGGAGCTGCCCTCTTCAGAGGGCTCTCCCAGGCGCAGACCACCCCATCCCCAAGCCCCAGCACGCTGGCCACTCCGCACTGGACATCGAGGGGTCGTGCGGGGCGTGGTGTCCACGCCAGACTGACGTCCAGGTCAGAGGGGCTCAGCCTGAGGCTGAAAGGAGATGGGTGGATCAGTAGGTTAGTGGCGGTATCTCTTGGGAGGGAAGCACAGGGAATTTTTACTTCTGAGTTATCTTCTGCATTTTAAAAACTTCTGCCATGAGCATGCATTTCTGTAACCAAAACCTTATTAGAGTGGAAGCTTAGCGAGGCAGCTTTGCAAAAGGACCCTGCCTGACTCTTGACCCACCTGTGTGCCTAAATGCGCATGCAGCTGGGGCTTGGTCAGCAGTGGTGACCTCCTGAAGCTATTTACAACCTGTAAACGGTGTGTGCTCCTCCATGGGGTACCTCAGTTCTCTGACTCTCAGGTTCTTCTTCTGTGGAGAAAAAGGGCAGATATGTTCTACAAATGTCCACAGTTCCCCGTGGAGAAGGTACCTCTGGGCATGAACATGTGCTGGAGTGGCATGATGCTGGGGTCTGCCCCTCGCAGCTCAATCTCAAAGACTCCAAGCAGAGCTGCCTATTTTATATTTTCCTTCCCTTCTGAAGACATTGGCTGGCACTTGGCCTTGGTCCAGGGTGTACGCCTTCTTCAACCTGTTGACTGCAGAGTCCTCACATTGCTTTGGGCTCGGTCCAAGTCTGTGCTTGAGTGGAGGACGGGGCTTTGAGAGGGTCCACACGCCCCTCCTTCCCAGCCACGCACCTTCTTTTCCTTGCCAAGCTCTCCTTTCTCCTACTGTGCCAACGAAGCAGCTGCTTCAAGCTCTTCTGTAACCTGGGCTCTCCCGTCTGTCTTCAGTTTTTCCCGTGCTCATAGCTGGTTAGAAACCTGCGGAGGGGTGTTTTTCAGACGAACTTGAGTAACTTGCCCTTGTAGATTAGTTAAGAGCCTTTAGGTGTCGAAGGGATTTGTGGAAAAGACCCAGCAGAGTCTGCGAGAACCCGAGGCGGCTGTGGCTGGAGCCAGGTGAGCCACAGGTTAGGGGCGTCTGGGCCTCATCCTGTGTGAGGGTGGATGCGCGACTGCTGTCCTCTGCCTCGGGCCCTCATCTGTGAAATGGGGGAACAGTGAGGACTGCCCTCCCGAGGTCGTCATGAGGCTTAATATGTGAATGCACTGACCACTCAGAGCAGCCCTCAGCGCAGGGAGGGTGTGTGTGTGTGTGTGTGTGTGTGTGTGTGTGTGTGTGTGTGTGTGTGTGTGATTGCAGCCACCGGGCTTCGCTTTTCTCCACCAGCTCCTTCTTCACGGGGAAGCAAGGAGAGGCATGGGAGGGAGGGAGGGAGAAGACTAGAAAAAGGAGGCAGAGGGAGGTCCCTGGGGAAGGGTTTCTGCCACTCATGCATGGGTGGCCTGGGGTCCAAACTTGGGGTTTTACACCAGGGCGTGTGAGCAAGGGGCTGCGGCCAGGGGCAGAGCATTTGCAGACCGCGCGTAGGTCTGGACAGCGCAGGAAGACGCCAAGGCTCTGCCTCCTCCCAGCTGTCAAGGCCCGAGGCAACAGGTCACCCCTTCTGAGTCCCTGAGAAATTGGGAGGTGCTAGTCCAAGGGCACAAAGTTTCAGGTATGCCAGATGAACAAGTTCTGGAGCTCTGCTGTATAATATGGTGCCTGTAGTTAACAATACTGTATTGTGTGCTTAAAATTTACTGAGGATGGCTCCTATCTTAAGTGTTCTTACCATACACACAAAGAATGATGATAATAGGAATAATAATAAATAAAGGAATGAATAGGTCGGGAGGACACCTTTGGAGTGACACATATGTTTACGGTGTAGATTGTGGTGATGGTTTCATGGGTGTAATCTGTCTCCATACTCACAAAGTTGCATGTATTAATCATGTACAGCTTTCTGTATGTCAATGATACCTTCATAAAGTGGTTTAAAACAATAAAATGGGGGGGAATATAGTCACCCCAAGTACTGAGCACGTCGCCTGTCACAATAAATAAGCAAATAAATGTAATTATGGTTTAACCTTAGCTCAGGACTGAGAGTGGGTCCCACAGGTACTTGGCATGTGGTGTCTGTGGCCAGCTCCTCCACCCTGGCTCAGCACTGCTTCTGTGAAGCACAAGGGCTCCCCAAACACAGAGACCAGCTCCAGGTGCACACTCGTGACAGAGAAGGTGGGTTGGTCGCAGACACCTTGTTTTGGTTACTTGCTATTCCTTCCCCCACACACCCTTTCATTGTCCTGGTCCTTAACCTTTAACTCCTGTAAGAAGCAGGGTTTGCAGATTTCTGAAGACATTTTGAAGTGTGCAGACCTGTTTCACCTTTGTTCCCCATCCTTGGGTCTGGAGATAAAGGCGGGAAGACAGTACTCCATGAAAGCAACAATCACAAACCTCAGGTATGCTCACCCTCAGGTGCCTCATACTTCAAAGAAATGGCAAACTAGACATCTCATTTTATACATGGCCCTCTTTAAGTACACTTGTATGTACATAAAATGAAATTGTACTGAAATAAATCTTATTGCTGAACGTTTGCTTTCCGGAAGACACTTTGGTGTAAAAGTTCCTAAGAAAATTTGTTTTTTTAAAGGACCAAAAGTGGGGTGAATGTTTCATGGGTAAAGACCTTTTTCGTAACGAGTGAAGGTGAAATGAGCAGACTGTGCAACTCAGATTCCAGCTGCGTCCCCATCACTACCCTCGGGAGTGTGCCGGAAGGACCCCAGAGAGCTGGCCCACTGCGATGAGCTTATAGCCTTGGGGCCCCAAACTGGAAGGATGGTCAGCATTCCTGGTGCTCTGGGTTCAGCAAGACCTGACTGAGGTGGGTGGGAGGTGAGTGGGAACACAGCTTTGCCCAGAGCTATCTCGTTGGCCTGTGCTAGAGGGGGAACAGAAGGTCAGAGCAGGCTGGGTGAACCCAAGGTGCTGGCTGAATGTAATTTTTTTTTTTTTTTTTAATAAAGGGACTCTCTTTTCTGGTTGTTGGCTGAGTATGTAATGTCCACTCTGGGCCATCTAAGGTCCGAGACCAAGTACTCTGTTCCTGCTGTGACCCGTGCTTCTGCTACCACGTGCTGCACAAGGTAGGTACCTCAGAGTCCTAGCTGAACAGCTCATAGAGAGACAGGTCTCGGCCTTGTTTCTCCACCTGCATCTTACAGAGGTGGAAAGTAGGAACTGCAGCCCGGCAAGCCACGGACCCAGGCAATCCTAAAACTGCAAAGCCACCTGTGTTGATTCCAGCCAGCTTTTAGTAGGTAAATCCGTGACTCTTGTAAGAAGAGATTTCAGAAGATGTGTACCTTCTACAGAATTCACATTTAGTGAGGGGCGTGTGAAAAGGTATACACAATTTTAATCTTTTTATTTTACTAATAGCGTATCTTAATGATTGAAAAATAGAAATTCCTGTAAATAAAAAGAAAACCAGAAAGTACTCATACTTTACACACCTAGTGTTCACGATCTAATGGTCCTGCTTCGCCTTCCCCTCTCTCTTCTATCTGAGCCTCCACGATGGACGGGACTCACCTGGTACAAGTGACGCGGGGTCGAGCTGGACTGTTGGTTTTCTGCTCCGCCTCTGCTTCCTCTCCGCATGCTGGACTCTAAAGAAGATGAATAAAATGTCTGCTCTGGTTGCTGGCTGTTTCATCTCCAACTTAACCTCAGTCTGTGGTTGTGGAGGGCCTCAGAAGTCAGGAAGGTCCCCAGCCGCCAACATGGGGAGGGTGGGGCTGGACCCAGGTTCCAGCCCAGCCCTGACACGCAGTGCGCTCAGTGGGACATGTTGGCATGCATGCAAGGCTGTAGCGCTGCCAGCCCCCATATGCTGCCTTCTTGAGGGCTGGTGGTGCCCCTCAGGACTGGCTGCATCCTTCGTCCCATTTGAGTGGGCAGTAGTAGATAATAAAATCTCAGAATATCCCTTGACCCCTGACCATCCAGGCAGGCATCTGTGGTCCTCCAGCTCAGGCCTGCCTGGGCCCTGTCAAGCCCCTGTGGCCAGTCACTGAGCTGACCTTGCTGCTGGGCAATTGAACAGCTACCTGGGCAGCGTAGACGGCCCCTTGGGATGTTTCAGTTCCCTACATCCATGTGATTGAGAAAAGGGCCTCCTCCCTCATAGCCTCTCAGCCTTCCGAGAGGAAATAACCCTCCAGACATTGTGTGTGGCCCTGGCCACAAGCAGCATGCAGCAGACCGTGGCCCTGCAATCCTTTGGCCTTTGGGTTGTTGCAAACCTTTGACATTCATACTCATTAAAAATCAAAGGTATGGGAGCAAGTGGCTTCCCAGCTGGTGTTCTCACTCTGAGGCCACGTGGTCTCCAGGAGCCACGTGCATCCCGGGCCCAGTCCCTGCGGCCTCCGGAAAGCCAGCGAACTGTGGATTCCACGGTATAGAATCATCCTTGAGACACTGCTCCGTTGAGTAACAGTTTCCTTACCACCTACCATTTGGTTTCTGTTCTCTGTAAAGGAGAGAGCAGAGACTGGGAAATGAGTAAATGTGTTCTGTGGAGATGGGTGATTAATATAGTCAGAGGGCAGGTGTGACTCCTGGGCTCCCACCTCCCAGGGACACAAATGAAGTCTGTGTGCCTTTTGAGGTAGACTGGCAATCAGGGCCAGCCTCTGATATGAGGCCCTGATGCCCAAAGCAAGAGCCTTGAGTTTACCACCAACAGCGAAGTTGCTATTTTAGCTAGTGGAAGAGCTTCCTGCCATCAAGGGAGGACAGCAAGAGCCCTGGATGGGTGACCACAGTCACTGACCTTAACTGAACCTCTTCTTTTCTGTTAAAATGGACATTGAGTGGGTGTCGCCTGGAGTTTCTGGAAGCCCTGGATGCAGTGAGAGAGACTGTTCCTGTGAATGGGGCCACCCAAAGGCATTTAGCAGGACAAAGGATTGGAGGGAGACCAGATCACACTGCAAGAGAGCCACCAGAACTGCCAGGTCCAAATCCACTCTTAAACCTGTCTCTTGCAGTTATTAATTTATTTCTATCGTTTAAAAATAATGTTTTATTTTACTTTAGTAAGTGTGTCCAGTCCATTGGAATCAAAAAAGTCATAGCTGATACATCAGAACGAATAATCCCTGAGACTCCCTTGGGTGCCCTACTGGATGGGGCGTGGCTGGGCGAGATGAAGACACTGAGTAGGGTCCGAACTTAGGGGAACTGCCAGACTGCTGTGTCTCTGTTCCTTCCCTGTCCCAGGAGAGCGAAATCCCGGAACAGTGAAAGGACAAGCAAAATGGGGAAGAGGTCTTTTGGTGGCTTAACTGTTCTGTTTGTATTTTCCTTTGTTATGTTCCGTTTTGTTAATGTGTGTTTTTACTAGGAAGTTACCCATTTTCTCTAGATTTCTAGTGTGACACAATAGGTTTCTCATTCTAGTTTTCAACCGAATTGTCACTTATTAACTGACATCCATATTTCATTTGGGTTTCCTTCATTCTAACTTTTTGTCTTCCAGGATGCCATCCAGTGTATCACGTGACATTTAGTCATAATGTCTGTTTAGACTCTTCTGGGCTTTCACAGTTTCTGAGACTGTCCTTGTTTCTATGACCTTGACATTGGTGAGGAGTACTGGTCAGATATTTTGTTGACTGTCCCGCTTTGGAATTTACTTGGTGTTTTTCTCAGGATTAGGTTTGAGTTATGGGTTTTAAGTAAGCAGATCACAGAGGTAAAGTGCTTTCTCATCACTTTATATCAAGGGAACAGGCTCTCAAGGCAACTTATCACTGTTACTATTGACTTTGGTCACCTGGCTGAGGTAGTTTGTCAGATTTTCCCACAATGAAGTTAAGTTTTTCCCATTTCCGTGCTGTGTGTCTTCTTTAGGAGGAAACTACTTTGGGAACCAGCACTTATGGAGACAGGAGTTATCTCCACCTCCACAATCCATGGATGGCTGAGTGTCCACATCAATTATTTGGACTTCTGCATAGGAGATTTCTATTCAACCTTATTGATTAAAACAAACAAACAAACAAACAAAACCCTATGCAGTTACTTATTTTTACCAGCATGGACACCTGTGGACAGTTTTTGTTTGTTTGATTTTCTTTGTTTTTTTAACTTTTTGTTATAATCCAGCAGTCCAGATTTTGTTGCTAAGTTCATTCCTACTTTGGCTATTGAGAGCTCTTTCCATTGGCTCCTGGTTTCCTTTGACATCATTCCACCCTGTGGACTTTTTTTTCTTGATACTTCCTTATTTTCTGATATAAGATTCAAGATTGGGGCTTCCCTGGTGGCGCAGTGGTTGAGAATCCGCCTTGCAGGGGACACAGGTTCGAGCCCTGGTCTAGGAAGATCCCACATGCCGCGGAGCAACTAGGCCCGTGAGCCACAATTACTGAGCCTGCGCGTCTGGAGCCTGCGCTCCGCAACAGGAAAGGCTGCGATGGTGAGAGGCCCGCGCACCGCGATGAAGAGTGGCCCCCGCTCGCCGCAACTAGAGAAAGCCCTCACACAGAAACGAAGACCCAACACAGCCAAAAATAAATTAAAAAAAAAAAGATTCAAGATTGTCCTGGCTCATATATTTACTGTGTCAGTCCTAGTGTCAGCCATTATTTCAAAGAGCTCTGGTTCCTTTTACTAGAGAATGTTATGAAAAAGTTACATATAGGAGCTGAAAGTGCTCAGCTGATAATGCAAGGAAATATTTGCATGTATTCCCACCTTTGTGTATTGTTGGGTCTCAGGGAGGGGTGCTCCACAATAGCATATCAATTATTTTGAATTACAGTTCCTTAATAAATGGCTGATGCAAGAGGGACACTCTATCTATCTCCTTGAAAGCAGGAAATAAGTCTCTCATGTGAAAGGTGCAGAAGCCTATATGAACAACCCTTGGTACTTCTTTAATTTACTACCCCAAGCCCAAACTCTGTTTAGATTCCTCACTAATTGAGTATCCCAAACGTAAGTTTCTTTGGCCAGTAAATTCCCCATAACTTTATTCTGTGATGAAATTATGCCTCACTTTCTGTTACAGTTGGGGAGGGATCTGTAAAGCACCTTGGTTTTTAAAGCAAAGGTTTGTTACTGGAACAAAGTGTCCCCCCAAAATAGTCTGATGCTCAAGATGTCTGTGTTCCCTTCATGTGATAGTTCAGGGCAGGTGGGGGTCGGGGCCCAGGCTCTGTCCTCCTTGTTTCTCTTCCCTGCTTTCAGGTGGAGGGCTCCAACCAGCAGGGGATGGGGTGACCACATGGCACCGTGCCCTCCATCCTAGGACACAGGCTGGCCGAGGCCCTCACCACCTCCACCACTTCCATTTGGAGCTGCAATGGGTGGGAAGGCTGGCAGGTGCAGGCTGGCTGTGAACAGGAAAAAGGGACGTGGGTTCTGGTGGACAGCTGGGCGGCTGTGCTGTGGCAGGGTCACCCGGAAGCTGGCACACAGCCTCTGGGTCCTGTGAAACATGATTACACAGCAGCATGCAGTCTCTGATGCTTTGTGGTTCTGGAAATCCTATAAGAGGTGGTTCAGAGCAGATTAAGGTAATGCTCTCAGTGGAGGTGGTGAAGCCAAAGGTCTGCCCTTGAGACTGAAGGTGCTAATGTGGGTGTATATACAGGACAAAACCATCTCGTGTGAATGTAGATCAGGCTCATTTAAGATCAGTGCAGTTGTGGGGCTTCCCTGGTGGTGTACTGGTTGATAATCTGCCTGCTGATGCAGGGGACACAGGTTCGAGACCTGGTCCGGGAAAATCCCACATGCCGCAGAGCAGCTATGCCCGTGTGCCACAACTACTGAGCCCCCACGCCTAGAGCCCGTGCTCCGCAACAAGAGAAGCCACCGCAATGAGAAGCCCGTGCACCGCAGTGAAGAGAAGCCCCCCTCGCCGCAACTAGAGAAATCCCGTGTGCAGCAACGAAGACCTAACGTAGCCAAAAATAAATAAATAAAGATTTTAAAAAATCTTTAAAAAAGGAAAAAAAAATATCAGTCCAGTCGTGTTATGCCTAAAATCTCATATCTTGTGCCTTTCCTCGGGGACAGCTTCCTCAGTTCCTGAGGCTACTGTAACTCACATACAGGGGAATGGAGAGTGGGCTATCTAGTGTGAGACCTTCTTTACCCTGTGTGTGAGTCTGCTTGGGGCTGCCATAACAAACACCACAGACCGGGGAGCTTGAACAACAGACCTACCTCCTAGTCCTGCATGCTGTCTGAGATCAAGGTGTCTGCAGGCTGGTTTTTCCTTGAGGCTTCTCTTCTTGGTGTGTAGACAGCCATCTTCTCACATGATCTTCTGTGTCCTAATCTCTTCTGGTAGGACATCAGTCTTATTGGATTAGGATCCACCCTAGTGACCTCATTTTACCTTGATCACCTCTTTAAAAACCCCATCTCCAAATACAGCCACATCCTGCGGTCCTGGGGGTTAGGGATTCAGCATGTGAATTTTGGGGGGACACAACTGAGCCCACAGCATCCTGCTTAGGAACTAACGTGCCTGGGTCCTTCCTTCCCTCAAATCCCATGGGTATCATGCGATAGCTAAGGGAGAGGCCACTCGTGCAGTGTTTGTGTCCCAGTTGGGGAACCCTTCTCTGCTCTCTTTGATCAGGCAGCGGCAGTGCCAGCCCCATCCTGAGGTGAGCAGTTCTGGGGTTTCATGCCGTGTCTCCTGGCCTGCTGAGGTGCTTAGTATCAGGGAACCCAAGAGCCACCAGCCCAGTAGGGATGCCGGGGACTCTCAGGGCCTTGGCAGATGTGTCTCCCAGCAGATACTCTAGCGAAAGTGGGGAAACATTTGGGGATTACATGTGGGAGAGAGTCACAGTCTCGTTTATGCTTCAGAAAGACCACTTTGGGGTGGGATGTGAGACGCACCGTGGGGGCAGGGAGATTTGTCAGGGCCTGATGGAGGAACCAGGCACTAGATCGGGCTTGGGCCAGGGCTGTGGGTGTAGAGGGGAATTAGTGTGAATTTGGAGGAGGGGGTCGCAGTGTATGAGATCAGCTGGTGTACAATTCTCTGGTTGGTTGATGGTAAGGTAACAGGGTGGTGAACAGTATCAATCCTTAGGTGCCAGTAGGTCTGGGGGCTCTTGATCATCTAGTACAGTAGTTAATGTCTTCCATCTGGTAGAAGTCTGTAAAACAACTCAGGAAGCGTGCATCAGATGCTGTTATCCAGGTACTTCAGAGAGGAGCTACAGCAGAGGATATGGGGGGTGGGTCTGTCCTGGGAAGGCCCCGTAGGGTCCTGCTCGGTTACACCCGGTGTCTGGGCTCAGCAACCTGGGAAGGTGGGGCTGCTCCTGGGTTTGGGGAGCTGCAGGATCCCGGTCCCCTGAGGGGTCTGTTAGCTCCCAAGGTGAGATGGGGGTGCAGTGACTGGACAGAGGCGTCTGGCCTGGGAGAGGGGTCCGGGCTGGAAATGTCACAGGAATCATTGCAGGGAGGAAGAGGAAAGGCCGGGTGGGGGAAGGTGGGTTACAGCAGACTCCACGGATGTGTCTGTGGGCCTGACAGAAGCAACTCAGAGCCAGAAGAAGTGGCCATCAGGAGCTCAGCTTCATTCTCCTGATTCTTTGTAAAACTGCTGTGTCAGTTTGAAACACCACCAGGAGACTTCTGGGCTCATTGCTGCCGTGGTTTCATCAAAGGGGCCTGGGTGGAAAACAGAACCACTGCAGGCCCCACCCATGTCCCCACTGGAGGTGAATCTGATCAGGGCTCCTGGGCTCACAGACTTGAGGGAACCTCTGTCCTCAGGACTGGTCTTCCTCCTTCCTCTCACCTGCTGGTCAGGAGCCCAGGCACCCCCATCCTGGCTCCACCCCCAGGGCCTGGATTCTGGGACAGCTTAGGGGTAAGCAAGACCCTCATGTTCCTTTATCTGCCTGGGGGCAAGAAAGTCTAAAAAGGTGCAACTGGCTGATGACAGAGGGCTGAGTGTTTGCAGCAGGTATGGGTGGAAAGATGGGGTGTGAGTTTCCTATGTCTTCACAGCCTTCCCAGTGTAAAGATCTGTGCATTTCCTATGGCCAGTGAACTCCCCACACCATCCTCCCAGGAAGCTCAGCCAAGTATTATGAGGGCAGAGGCTCTCCCCTTGCTTATCTGTAACTTCCCACTCCCACAATGAGGAGCTTGGTGCCCACTATCTGCCATTTACCTATGCATTGCTGCTTTCCAGATTACATGTGCAGAGGTTTCAGAATTGTTAGCTGCTACACCCTGGAAAGAACTCCATAAAATAAAGTCCACTCTTTGTGTACATTTTGCATTTAGTCTAGAGTTTGCGTTCATTTCCACAGTTAACTTAGGTCAGCACCTTTTATCCCATCCCCTACAGTGAGATTTTTCCATGCATTTCTAATACAGTTAGATTCAGTCACCTTGAGTATTCCATCCTGTAATACCCCTACACTGTAAACAACTAAATTTGAATAGAGTTTGATTGACCCCTTGGGCTATACACATCTGTGGGCTTAGACAAATGCATAGTGACAGGTATCCATCCTAGAGTGTCACATGGAATACTTCAAATCCCCCACCCCATGATCTGCTTATCATCTATGTAGCTTTGCCTTTCCCAGAATGTCACCAATGGGGTCATACTGTGTGCAGCCTCCTCAGCCTGGATTCTTTCACTTAACAATATATACTGGGGGTTTATCCATGTCTTTCCATGGGTTGATGGTGCATTCCTTTCTGCTGCTGAGTAGTGTTCCATTGCATGTGTATGGGAGGAAAAAGAATTTTCACTCTGTCCTTCTAGGTTCTTGGTTGAGCCCCACCCCCGCCGTCTAATAGAAGCCAGATCAACAGGAGAAAAACAGAAGTTTAACAGCATGTATACCTCCTGTATACAGGGGAGCTACCCAGAAAAATTGAGTCAGTCCCTGAAATGGCCAAAGCCATCACCTTAAATACCAAATACCATCTTCAGATAACCTTGGGGAAGGGGGGAAGCCAATAGTGGCAGGTTATCATGCAAATCACAGTAACCAAAGTATTGAATGCAGATTGAAGTCGGGACTTCTCCGTTGATAAGAGTGACTTGAGATTTAATCATCCTTGTATTTCTGGTGCAAAGAGGGACACGCCGTTACAAATGGAGATTTGCTTATAAATGTCGTTCATAAAAGGTCAGTCTCAGTTTTTTCTATCTTTTTTTGAATGAGACTGAAATACTCCTTATGCCAGAGAGACATATATTGGCGTGGTATATTCTACTCGCCTTGACATGAATGCACTCCACTTTGCTTATGCAGTCATCTAGTGAAGGATATCCTGATTTCTTCAGGTTTTTAGCCAGTATGAATAGTGCTGCTGTGCATAATTGCACCCTTGTCTGCTTTTGGACATAGATTTTCAAAGCAGTTGCCTACGTACTGGACGCATAATTGTTGGACCCCAAGGGGAGGCTTGATTAGTTGTGGAAAAAAGCTGTGGAAATGTCTTGCCACATGGCTATGCCTGCACCCCAGCTATGAGGAGGGGTTGCTCCTCACCCTCCAGCAGTCGGTGTTGCCATAGTTTTGTTGGAGTTTAGCCATCCTAGTAGGTGTGCTGTGATGGCTCACGATTTTAATTTGGAAATCCCTAATAGTATATGATTTTTTGTATAATTTTTGTATGGTTTTTATTATCTGTATATCTTTTTTGGCCAGGTGTGTGTTCAAATCCTTACCCATTTTTTTTTTTTTAAAGAAATTCACGTTCTTTTATTTATTTATTTATTTATTTATTTATTTATTTATTTATTTATTTATTTATTTATTTATGACTGTGTTGGGTCTTCGTTTCTGTGCGAGGGCTTTCTCTAGTTGCGGCAAGTGGGGACCACTCTTTATCGCGGTGCATGGGCCTCTCACCATCGTGGCCTCTCTTGTTGCGGAGCACAGGCTCCAGACGCGCAGGCTCAGTAATTGTGGCTCACGGGCCCAGTTGCTCCGTGGCATGTGGGATCTTCCCAGACCAGGGCTCGAACCCGTGTCCCCTGCATTGGCAGGCAGATTCTCAACCACTGCGCCACCAGGGAAGCCTCTTACCCATTTTTAAAATGGGGTTGTTTTAGAGGTCTTTGTGCATTTTGAGTCCAAGTCCTTTACTGGATATGTGGTTTACAAGTATTTTTCTCCCAGTTTGTGGCTTGTCTTTTTTATCTTGGAGAGGCAGCAGTGAGTGGTGGCATGAAGCGAGATCTTCATTCCCTGCCCAGGAATTGAACCTGGGTCGCCTGGATGAAAACCA